>NC_049216.1:14894350-15069350 GCF_013347855.1 Anguilla anguilla | reverse complement strand
TGTATTTTTGCATAGACTGCGTTGTTGCTGTTCTCGTTTGTGTTAGTTACCTTAACCTTCAGGGTCCAAGTTGAACTATGCGGTTGTTCCCTGCACTTGGACCGGTACTTCTCTTTAGGGTTTTCATCATGCTTGTTCCTGGTTATGGTTATAAACTTTGTTGTACATCGCTCTGGATAAGAGCGTCTGCCAAATGCCTGTAATGTAATGTAATGTAATTTGAGTTGTCCGTGAGTAGAGACCTGGTGTAAGGTAGGATTTCTAGCTCAGGAGTCATAATGGCTTGAATATCGGAAATTCAAATGACAGTTATAACACTGCCAAATGGCTAATAGGTGCCAAAATCACTCAGTGACCATATGGACATACCCTCCATGAATGCGTGAAGTTGCATAGGTCTCATTTGGTTAGGTAAAAGCGGGGAACAGAGTAAAATCGCTCATAACATTTCCAAAATGGCGGCAATCCAAAATGGCAGCGACATATAAGTTACAAATATATGTTCCAGACATATCAGGACATTTATCACTACAGCAAGTTTTAAATGTTTAAAAGGCAACAATGATTTTTCATGAATTTATGATAAACAATATATATATATATATATATATATATATAAGCAAATACCCATCAATTCCTACTACAATATGGATGAAGGACAATATACTGTAAAACAGAATACTTTATCTTCCTTTAAAACACAAAAGGCCATATTTTGACTATGCAAAATGACAGCATAAAGACCACACACAGCATAGACGTGCATATTTAATAAGACAGGAAAGCACGCCCTTAGCCAACCTAAGCTGTGAAGCCTCAGAAGTAAGCCCGTACTGCGCCTGTCTCCACTGTGAGGGCAAAACACCGGAGCTCCCCATGAGAGAGGATGAGGAATATCAGACTTTTGAAGGCAAAATAAAACTCCCCCGATTGGTATTTTAAAACTTTATAAATGATCATTATGTTTCATATGAAAAGCAAATCGTGAAAACATTTAATTTTTATGGAAATCTACAGTAAATCATTTTATATATTGTCCCCCATATAAGTAAATGGAGTGCCAAGGCCAAGAAATAGCTCTGCCCAGAATGGCCTAACTGCCTTGTTGCAAACATGCATTGGCACAAATCAATCAGTTGAACTGGCCAAGGTTGGTTACAACTAGCAAAGCAAGCAAATAACAATGCCTTTGTGTGCATTATACAACTGCACAAATTAATCTAGGTCAGGGATAGAAGACCTTCCTTAGATAAGGTGTAAGAATATTAGAACAAAATGTTAAATATTATTTAAAAGTAATAGTCGATAGACTATCTAGCTTACCTTGCTGCAGTTTAGCTGGCAACCTAAGAAATATGCTGCAGTTAATATAGTTTGCGAGCTTAAACACTTGGCTAAGTAAAGCTACGCTTAAGTTATATAGTATTATTAATTATATAGCCAGCTAGTAAGCTAGCTTCAACATGGTTTAAACAGGAAAAGTTGCCAAATACTGATATAAAATGGGTTTGATTCCACTTTTTTATCAAGTGGCCTCAAGTTCAAGTTGGCTAATGCTAGCTTACTGCTTTTTGCATTTGCAAAAATTACTGCTGCAATATGATGTGACCTAGGTACCGACAACATATACCTATTATCTATTGTTCCATCATCATATTACAACCACTATGCTATATCAATACATACATACTGTGATATGTAGGCTACCATTGAAATATTATTTCCATTAATAAATGATGTTATAATTACATTTGAAGTGCATTATTTGTGACTTCTGCAGGAGCTTAACTGCACAAATAGATCTAGCTCAAGGATAGAACATCAACTTTTTCTATGTACCATCTGTAAGAATATTAAGAAAAAAGTAGACAAATATATTATTTCAAAGTGATAGTTGATAGGCTATCTAGCTTACCTTACTGAAGGAAGGACATTAATGATCACAAAAATTTGACTGACGATGTTCTTCTTTTTTTTTGGTCGTCAAAGCAGCTTGGTTTTCAACATTAAATTCTATGGGCAGCAAGCTCTTTGCACTCAGCAAGTAGAAGTATAGGCTGTTTACAGGTCCTCCTGGGTGCTTTGCTGCCTGGCCCCTCCCACCCTGTCCAGTTCCTATATGCTTTCCTCATATATCCTAAAGCTTCTTGAAAGGCACATGTAAATGAAATGTATTATTAGTATTAATAGCATAAACACTATGATTTATTGTAGTGTTACAGAATGTCACAAGCACAAGTAAGGCATGTCAAAATTCTATTTTGCAAATTATTTTTATTATACTAATTGCAAACACATTCATTTTAAAGACTAGGAAACTGCCAACTTCAAAGGTAGTGTGAAATTCTATGTGTACAAGACAAAATTATTAATAAGCATGTGCTTCTTTTCATTGGTCTGAACTTACGGCCGCAAGTAAGTCCAGAAACATTTCCAGCTATTCCAGCTAGCACGTGTTAATGCTGTAGAAATACCAAAAATAGTTTGAAAATGTCTTTGGTTTAATCTGTTGTATTTGCCAAATGTATTTACACCCCTTTAAATAGAGCCTAATAAATCTTAATCCTGTAAACAGTAGGCTCGGGGACATTTTGCTGAAGTCTTTAAAATCTTAAAAAGGATTCATGAAATTAACTAATTCCAAAAACTATGTTCCAAGCTGAACTGTGTCGGCAGAATGAACCAACAAAGATGGAAACAAGTTCAAGATGAATTCTTCACTGAAACTAAAAATGTATTTTCTCAAATTGAGTGAAATATTTTGTCAGCCTTTTTGATGGGTTTGGTAACTCCATAATGCACCACAAAAGATGTGCATCTTGGTACTTGCATAATCCTTCTGAAAGCCAAACTGTCTTTTTTACGGAAGAGGATTAGGGCCACGTGCAATTTTTTTTTGAGTTCTGACTTTAAAGTCAGAATTCTGAGATTAAAGAATTCTGACTTTATTCTCAGAATTCTGACTTTAAAGTCAGAAATCTGACTTTATTCTCAGAATTCTGACTTTAAAGTCAGAACTCAAAAAAAAATTTTCACACGTGACCCTTATCCTCTTCCGTACTTTTTAACATATGCTCTGATAGTATTAAAGTAAGAATTATACTGAGCAGCATATGTGATTTTGTATATTTTCTAAAGTAGTAGAATTGTAAATGCAAATTAAAAAGAGTAAAATTCTTCTAGTAAGATAATTTATTGCGATATGATATAATAATGGGTGAATTTTGAAGGCAATGCTGAGAGCATTGACGAAACAGTTGAGAGCATGTCAAATACAGGACATGTACTGTACATTTACTCCACAGACTAGATGGCAATACCATTTACCTGATACAATTGAGCATTTTCCAACAAGTACATTTTAAAGATTAGGCATTTAAGAAAGATTGCAAGTCGTGTAGGTCAGTTATAGAGAGGGACTTTCACAGCTTACATTATTTACATACAGTCCATTTATACAGCTGGGCATTCACTGAAGCAAATCAGGTTAAGGGCCTTGCTTACGGTACAAAATCAGTGCCCCACCTGGGAGTTAAACCTACACCCTCAGAGTTGCAAGAGCTTTAGTTTAGCTTTAGCACTAGTTTTGTTAAGACATCATTTTAAAATAGGGCAATATAATTCATGCAATATAATTAGGCATTTGCATGTTTACACCGATTCAAGTACTGTGTATGATGAGGCACTTGCTGGCATTAACTGCATGTATCACTTTGTCTATCAAAGGCTTGCAGTGTAAAAGGAAAAGGCTAGAGTGACTTTTACAGTTAACAGCAGAAACACTAAGAACAGCACAAGGGTCAATGGTCTGTTTCACTCCTCTGCTCCACGGTTCAGAGGAGAACATCGGCTACGGGGTTGATGAAGACCTTGTAAACGGTACTTTTCTTCATTTCGGCTAAGCGGAAGGGTCTGCAGTTTGACTTAGCCGAAACACAACCTCTGCTAAAATATACAAGCAAGCAAGATCACAGTCACAACCACAAAATCATTTTAATATATTCCCTACTCTACTTGTGAATATTAATAAAAAAATTAATAATTAATTTTGCCTTTGGCATTGCAAGATATACTAGTTTTAATTAGTGTACTGTACTCTTATACAATTAAAAAATAATTGATGTCCATATTTATTGGCACTTCCTGTGATCTTCTTTCTTGTTGTTGTCGACCGGGCCCATCTGTGATGAGCTCTCTAATGTTTTTCCTGTTTGCTGCATGCAGAGTTTAGCATGGATAAAACACACATTCCTTGATTACAAAAAAGCACAATTGAAAGAAATACATTTTATCTCTGAATTATTACACTGAAGACATTGTGATGTTGAGCTTCATTAACATAAAACAATCTCATTAAAAAAAGAACTCCTTCAATATTTTAAGGGACTTGTTTTGAAGCCACACATACCACACCAAATTATCACAGAAGAGGGTTCTTTCATGACAGAAGCAGCTTGCTTGCTGAAATCTGAAATAGCTTGCTGAGGATGCTTCACCCAAATGAATAAATAAATAAATAAATAAATAAAATGTTTATGGCACGGGTTCTGCAAATTGTAACTAAACAAAGGGAGAGGGGGGCATATCTGCAGATCTCAGAGTGGCAGTTGGATGGGTGAGAAGCAGGGGATCTTCTGCTGTTCATGTCAGTTCCAGTCCGCAGAGCACTGATATCTGAATAATAATCCAGGTACTGAGCTCAATCTCTGCCTCTTTCTTCTTCTCAAGTTTGGGTCTGCTCACTCACTCAGTCCGCAGTAGCAAGAATTATGTAGACAAAGTGCACCCAACATGCATTTGTACTCCTCCTCCTTTAGATATTAATATTTTTAAGTCTTAGATAAGCTAATTATCATATCAGAGTAAAAACCTATTGATAAATGCATTTTATTTAATTCTGTAATTCATGTTCTTTTGCTAATGGAAAAATGTCCTTTTTCAGGGTACTTTAAGTGCATGTAGTGTCATCACAGGGAAGAAACAAATAACCTCTATTGGATTTACAGGACAATGCTCACTAGGAATAAACCAACCTTTTATGTGGTACAGCATGCTGAAGTTGTTTCTACACTAGTTTGATTGATAGAACAACTGTTTTGGTCTCTTTTTTGATTAAATCATATGCTCCAGTTTAGTTAATACAGAACATTATCCTTATTTTGTAGCTAAATGCTGAAGTCCATAACAGTAGAAGACATAATTATTCATCATGTAATCATATAATGAAGCATATAGTCCTATGGAAAAGACCAGACCACCCACAAAAAAAAAAAAAAACATTATAACAATTACCATCTCTGTTTAATCTTTGCTAAGAACTGTGCCTGTGTTTAATTTCATACATTCTTAATGTATGCCTTCTTATTTTATTCCACTTTTAGAACTATGCCTTGCGTTAAAAGAAAAAAAAAAAACATCTCTCCATTCCATCCCATCCCTCTGGTTTGGAATGGTGATATGAAAGTGCTGTTCCTGTCTGTGGATTAAGCCCCAGGAAGCCACTCTGGCCGCGTGTGACTGACTGCCATCAGCACCTTAAGATGTAAATTCAAATTCAGTACATTTCCCTGAGAAACGAGAGGGGATTTACGGTATGGCATGTCAAGAAAAACTTCAAAATCCCAGCTAATGGAGTTGGCATGGGATTTGAGGGTTTAATATTGCATGCGGTTGGGTTTTTGTGCAATTGACCAACATGACATGCCTAACTGTATAAATGGGGGCTTTATGATGATAAGATCACTGGCTAATAAGATATTTATGTGACATGCTGACAAATCCATCTCCCACTGCCATCTTTACGCCTCGTCGAGCCGGTGAGGATCAAAAGAATTTTCTCTAAATGGGGTCGTTAATAGATGAGAGGAAATTTAATAAATTAATATTTAAGGGAAGTTAAAGATGGAAGTTTAGTTCTTACAACTACTTTCACTAAAAGGGGTAGAGCAACCCAACGTGATTATTTTTATGCAATGTTTATGACATTTTCAGCTCGATTGGGCAAGGCTGGAAATCACAGTCGCATTCTGTGATGGGTGATTTTATGATCGTTTGAACTTTTTTCCTTCATTACCATGACTGTGTCAGTTGAGTTCTCTGGATAATTTTATGTGGGTGGATATATTTTGAAATTCAAAATATGCTAAATATTAATAAATATAGGAAAGTGCTACACACCTCCTGTGGGAGACACAAGAGAATGTTATGGGTGATGAACATTGATGTAAGTGTTTTCACAAACAAAACAATAAACTTTTGTAATAGTTTTAGATGATAAAGTAGCTAGATATAGGGCTGCTATAGGCTACAGTAATTATGAACTAAACCGTACCAGCAACCCCCCCCCCCCCATCGGGCTAAGGGGACTTAAAAATTAAAATGACTCTAATGCCGTAAGTGCTAAATCCTTCTCCTTCCATGACTTTCCTAGATATTTGGCCTTAAACTAACTGTGTTTTTAGAATTTGAAAAAAATTGACTCATTAAAGAAATACAGGCAGTTTGTGCCATTTTCTTCACAAACCCACCATCCCAAATAGACAACAGGTGCTTTACCTAGGTACGAACGTGTTGCTGTCTACTCCGGCACGCTATTCAAAAAGCAATAATTAATAAGTAAGAAAGCAACAATTAATAAGTCCTAACGGAACTACGTGGAATGGGAAAATAAAAGCTGAAATCGAAGACAATTCACAGGTCGGCTTCACAACAGGCTAATTCACAACTTGGCTCCCATTGAAATGGAAGTCGCTTCTTGTCGGAGGACACGTGGCTTCACCCTGAGCTTAATTTGAATATTGCGCTTCGTATTTCTTCCATTTTGTGTTTTGTCACGCACATTTCAGCGCTTTTCTCAGTGTTCCTGGATTATGCCTCGATATATTTTTCCTTAGTTTATATAACAAAACCGCCATAATTTAGAAATACAATGTTGAAACTTATTCAGGGATTTATTTCAAGAAAATAGTTTTGCAATATATGGCTTTCGTTAGCCAACGAGTGTTTCCTCCAAGCAACTTTTCAGTCGGCCTGTAGCAGTTTGACTGTGATGGAAAAATGACAAATTATAAATCAGTACTTAAATTTTATATCCAACAAATATATATATTTTTAAAAAACCGTAGTACGCAGCCAATCTTGACAACATCATTTACCCAAGGAGGCTTTTTTGAGATGCCATAAATGAATGTGATGACTCTGCATCTCCCAGACAAGTATATCAGACTTGTATGATGAAACTGGCAGTTAACTTATGGCCTTGGTGCAGTGGCATTAAATGGGAAGAAAGTGTCCAATCTGATTGCCCACAGCGAAGCCAAACCTCCACCACATCCACAGGTAATGAATTCCTCTCAAACTAGCCGTTTTTACAGCGGCACAGCTTCGCTACAGCCTGGAGTCACAAAATGACCAAAATTGAGTTATAAGTGAATTGTAAGAATACTAAAAATATCTCAATGTAATTTTACTTTACTGGGGGCTCTTTAATACGGTAATGTTTATGCATTTGCAACTATGTACATGATGAATGAAAGCACTCAGGTGGTACACTCCTATAACTGACTTCATATTTGGATAATGCTTAAAGCTAGTCTGTGGGCCAATGCTAATAATATATATTGAAAGGTGCTTAGCTAAAACAGGACACTTATCTAGATAATCTATGCATATATCTGTTGTGGGAATGAATTGGATGTTTCATTGGTTGTTCATGTTTCATGGCTGAAACTCTTGCATAGCATAATAGTATGGCACAACAATTCGGTGTACCTATACAGCTTTTTTTACAGCAGCAAACACTGTTGCTCCTGCAGCCATCAAGAGATTTTGTTTCCTCTTTTTATACTGAAGGATAGGATAATATTATACAAATACAGAATATGTCACAGGAATACAAATATGATATTATTTTCACACAAACATTTTGTTTGACTGTGGGAAAAAACGAGGTGTCCGATAAACAGGCAACGGCAACAGATGGCGTCTCTTTGGCCAACACGTTTCCATGTATTTTCAAACATTAAAGCAATGTTTAAATAAAGTGGCAAAGGGCCTGTCTGCGTTTTAATGATGTGCAAAAACAACATACGTGTCGGGGATCCTGTTACTTTCACAGGCATGCTGATAGAGCAAATTTACAGTGCCTTATCTCAATTTGTCTAATGGTGTAAATGAAAAAGTCAACAAGAAAGCACCATTCGCATTGATGGCTGATAATGCAGGGGAGAGCATGCATTGCAGAATGACACCTCTGCCCCAGGACTGGGTGACTGTGTGAAATGGAGTTTAAATGCTTGTATTTCCAAATGCTTTTGAAGGCATCCTAGCATAAAGTTTCATGTGTGAGTTTGACAAAAAATATATGTTACTGTATTTTTTTGGCTGCTCAGATGAAGATGTTAGATGGTAAAATGTTCACTATATGTCACAGATAGTCTGTGATACAGTGGCACACAACAGTAAGTGAAAGAGGTGTTTGCCTATAAATTGAATAACATAAAGCAGTTTTGTAGCAAGTATAAATAATATTTCTTAGGCAATGCTGTTCTGGATGTAACAAAAAAAAAAAAAAAAAAAAAAAAACTGACTCTTCCCATAGGAAGAGTCAGCTGGTTTATCACAGATTGAAAGTTGATTTGTTTGGCTTCATCAAACACTATTAGTGTAATTACAACACCATTCAACAGTTTGCATTTTGCTTAAAAGCAGAGAGGGGATGCAAGAAAATAAGAAATGTGTTTCCTAGTTAATCTGTCCAAATTCAATGTTTTACAAGACTCAAATTTGAGATTTAAAAATCAACATCGGCATGATATTGTAAGGAATTCCAGACCTAGTTAATCTTGCAACATGCATGACAGAAATACCACATATGACCATTATTTATTTTTCAATTTTTTTTTATTTGGAAACCAAATGTATCATCATCAGCCATCAGTTATGCCCTTTTGAGGAGGTTAGTTATGAGACTGAGATTTGGAACAGACAGTGTGCTGTCGTAGAGGATTCGCTCTGTCACGCTGATTCCCGAACCATCGCTATCACCCTGATTGCATCTTCATAGATGGTCCCTCTTTGGGAAATATGTCGCAGGGCTTTTAAGTGCTATGAGTTGTTTGAGATTTATAACACACCCCACTTAAAAAGCTTTGAACTGCGCCTCTCTCCCTCTAAATGTTTTGATTACAGCATATGTTCTCACCATAGGAAGCCAGCCTCTTTCATTTGCAGTCCTTTGTGAACAGTGCATTTTAGTCCTCCCCCAACACCCCCCAAACCTCAGAGGAGCTCCTGTATGCTCTATATTTATTGTCCTATGTGCCATTGGTGATAGATGAGAAACCTTCTCAATTACAAGGGCACAACTGTGCCTTTTGAAACTGATAGGATAAAAAACAACCTTTATTCCAAAAGAGTAACATTGTATTATGAAGACATGCACTGAGAGATGCCAACACTTATAATCTTAACTTTTTCCCAAGCTCCTGCTTCACAGCTCATGCCATTACAATTATAATATAACCTTTATTGCAAAAGTGGCACTTCTGGAGGGGAAAAAAAAAAGGTGGGAGACAAAATAGAACTACTCTCTTCAGTCCTTTTCTAGTGTTGTATGAAAAGGCCTAACAAATCACATTTTTGTAAGAAGATGCAAGAAAATAAGGACAAAAACACCTCATTTAAAGAATGTTTTTGAAATGTATGTGTTTGGACCATATTCAGATTATATCGAACAAAAAGAAATAAAATATATTTGTATTTTTTTGCCTGTAGAAGACAGATCTATGCTTTATGTCTCTGCCTTTAGGCATTGAGGAGAGTCTATAAAAGCATCTTTCAGTCTTGAAATATGGGCAACTCTTTACTGTCAACAGTTTGTTGACTAATAGTAAAGCTGTATATCGCTTTTATTCTGTATCCTGCGTGCTCAGAAGTATTCCACACGTTATAGCATACATGTTTATACAGTATTACGCATGTTAAATATTATAGCACTCTGGTCAACATTTTCATTTATCTCAGAATCTGTTCTGTGAAATGATCATTTCACTTTGTGCAGCTTGTTCTTTCCTTCTTCTTCATTAAGACTAAACCAAACCGAATAGTGTGTATTTACTGTGCTGAGATTTGTAATAGCAGACATTACGGGGAAGCTGGTGACACAGAGTGTTCACAGGCGGACATCTTGAAGCATGATGTTGAGCTATGTTCCTGGTCAGGCAGGGGAGGCATCGACATATAAAATGGTTGTAAATTTGCATTAGGACCAATCCATCATAGGCGAGGAAGAATGCAGGGACAATGTGTAGGCTGTTCAGCTCCACGCGGCAGAGCAGGCAGCTTCTGACAGATTCCTATTTAAGTGACTGTGAATGCAACAATTCCACAAATAATTTGTCAAGTGGTGCAGCTGAACTGGCTCTGAACCCTCACACACCCCTCTCCCCCCCCCCCCCTTTCTCTCCCCCTCTCTCTCTCTCTCTCTCTCTCTCTCTCTCTTTCTCTCTCTCCCCCCCCCTCTCTCTCTCTCCTCCCCCCCACCCCTTGGCACAGATGACAGCATCTCTCTACTGACTGTGATGGTGCCATTGACCATATACCAGACTGCCTGGAAAATCTATATCGCTCTCTAGGTTTTTGTAAAATGTTTTGTTATTTTCATTTGTTCCTTCATGATACAAAACAGCCCTCAATTAAAAATCCCTGCGTACCTATTAATGACCCATCCTCCTCACAGACAGCTACATACAGTATGCACACGTTATAAATCTCCCATCTGAACAGCCTATAGGTTCTGGTGACCAATGAGCATTGTGCTGGATTGCGCTGGTGACCAATGAGCATGAATGAAGAAAGCAGGCCCATTTGACGAGGCTTATATCATAAGGGCGAAAGAATAATCACTCTTTTCCTATTGGACTGGTCATGTGGTGTCATTAACAGAAATCAACGATGCAAATCATGAGTCGGACAGCCTGGATATTCAGCCGCTACCGGATAATGAAAAGGGTTGTGAAAGGAACGTTGTTTACCCTTCATCTCTGATAGTGCTTCTGCCATGCAGAATTTTTTTTAAGTCAATCGAGACAAAAGGAGACAGAGATCGAAAAGAAAACACATACTTTTGGCTGTCGCTCAGCAGTTATGTCACAGCATGTAATTGCAGATTTTATTTATAAGGTAATTTGGAGTGGTCAGACGTGGTCAGCGGATACTGATGCACTTGCAGATTTTCTGGTCTTTGACTCCAGCATAATTTGCATTATGGGAATTCAGGCAGTATTTTATACGTGTTCTACTTAAGACATTCCTCTATGCTCATTTCCTTCAGCAGTCTCAGAACCTTTAGTTTTTGTGTCTTCGGACAACAAGGAAACATGAAAGAATCTCAACTAACCTTTAGCACATGACTACTTTATCTGTTTTTCCATCTCTAAATGATGATTTATTGTCTTGTCCTTGGGATATTTGCTTGTATGAGAATAACAACTAAATATCAAAACAAATTCTGACAAATGATGTACAAAATTTCATCATTTTTAAATACATTTTAATTAATGTATTTTTAAAAAACTTGAAAAAAGCAATAGTAGATTAGAAAACATAAGAATGTAGGGATTGTCACTGCTCTCAATCAGACAGCAGGTTCAAGTGCATCCATGATCTGGGCAAATTTTACATGACTTGAGCTTCAGACTTGACCCCAACGTGCATCTTATTTCACAGATTTCATCCAAAAAGGCTTTCTCCTCCTCAACACTATGCAATTCTCATTTAGATGAGGGGCAGAAGCTACTATGTTGGTTAAGGGACAACCACAAAAAAAGCAAACAAAGGTGGTTTTACCTGTCCTCGGTTCCCAAGTCTACAGATATGTATGCACACTTCACAGAACAGTTTTGTGGAGATACTCCTTAGGTCCACATGATAAAGGCTAATAAGTCATGTTGATGTTCATCCAGAGGAGTTTGCTCTTTCCTTGTGTCAGCATGGCATGGATGCGTTCACAGATGAATGGGACAGTGTTACTGACATTGTACCTTTAGCTACAAATATGGTGTGGTCCCCATCACATAGCTACCCCTCAAGGTAACGGTTCTTATAACTACTGCTATGATTGTTTACAATTGCATTGTGCATCCATGGACAAATGAATGAATAAGTAAACATGCATAATCTAGATGGGACTGAATAGCATCAAAATGCTTCAATAAAACCAAATAAAAGCCAAATAAAAAGTGTCCTCTGTGACCTTCTGTATGCCCCCCCCCCCCCCCCCCCCGCCAAATTTAAAACAAAATTATATATTACATACATAAGAATTATATATTTGATTTTTTTTAAATAACCAGCATTTAGAGCTAACAATATAACTTCCTTAACAAGGAGCTGAGAAGAAATGGTATCAAAAAAGAACAGAAAAAGGTATTGTATTATGCACACAATAATTACCTTAAACACTTCATTATGCACATTATTTATCAAAACAGCCTGCTACCGGGTGAAGGATGTACCTTATCTCCTCCTGTCAGGCAAAGCATTACTCATTGAAAGTTTCTCTCATATCTGTTTCGGGGGATTCATTGTCATTTTAAATTGCAAATCAATCATAGATCACATGGCCAGGCCGTAGTTCTGCTGGGGAGATTACCAACTGGAGCTGTTTACACACGCATCCATTTGTAAAGACTCTGCCCATGCAGATGAGGCAAGTTTACCAGTTTAACATTGTTGATCCCACAGAGACAGCCTTAAGCAATGACTTCGGAGAGGGCAAAAAAAAAAAAAAATTGTTCATTCATCATTATTGTCATGGGCTTTCGCAAATGATAACAATTTGTCTTCATCCTATTTTTAGACAATGAGGCACAAAAGAGTCCAAAAAGCCATTTTGCCAGATGGGAGACTGAGCTTTCATTGCAATATGCTGTCTTCTCCCCCTTCCTTTATTCCCAGTTTTTTTTTTTTTTGTGAGGCTAATATTAAATATTTTCTGCTTGTACCCAGAAAGCAAAAGCAGCTGATTTTACTGCATACAAAACAGACCAGACAGAAGGTGTCTATTTTAAAATAAACTATACCTTTCAAAGAGCCAAATGTACCATTATTAGGCCTGTAGTATCCTGGAATAAATTAATATTCGCAATATCATTTATTGTACAATTTTCACACGATTAATTGTCCTTAAGTACAGATTTAGCACCTGAACGCACTGTCCTTTATACCATTTTTTTCCCATTGAAGGACAGATTGGTATATTATGCTGTATGTTCACAAAAAACTGCTGCTTTATTTGACTTGACAAATTCTACTTGTGAAAACCATGAAACATGTTATGGAAAGTGGCACAGCTTGATGGACAAATGAACCTTCATGAATTAAATGAGCAGTGATTCTGTCAAACAGATGAAAACACACATTTAAACCTTCCTGCTAATCAAGGAATAAAGAAATCCTGCTGAAAGTGATCTGCAGGTATACTTGAATATGAATTAATTCATACGCTGTTTAACCTGAACAACAACCACATCTAAGACAACGGGAAATGTAAAAAGAGAAAAATCTGGAACGGATGATCACAGGCAGAGGCTGCAGGGGAGGTCAAAGTTGGGACGGAGAAGGATGAAGACAAATGGAGGTGAAGGTGTATGCATGGGACCATATAATTGACATCTAACATGTATCCTGACCCTATGACTCCAAGGTTGTGATAGGTCATTGCATTAAAAGAAAGTATTATCTTAGCCAACGGGATGATTTGGGTTAATGCATCACTCCCTCTTTGCACTGGGATGAACATCCAGCAGAAATAACACGCATTTCGTTTGCTGTGTGGGATTCTAACATGCGGCTTCTTTTAAATACTTTCGTTTGTAAATACTATTGTTTAGTAGTGGAAAAATATAACACATATACAATACAGTGCCCTCCAATATTATTCACAAATTTAGCGAAGGTCATATAAAATTAACAATATCAGTTAAGAGCGATATATATATATAGTTAAAAGTATTGGGACAGTGACACAATTTATTTATTTTTGGCTCTAATTTGAGATAAACATTCATTATATATACCTGCTTATCCTAGTAAGGGTCACGGGGGGTGCTGGAGCCTATCCCAGCGTGCATCTGGGGAGAGGCAGAAATACACCCTGGACAATCTATCGCAGGGCGCACACACCATTCAGGAACACACTCATACCTATGGGCATTTAGAGTCTGCAGTTAGCCTACCTGCATGTCTATGGACGGTGGTAGGAAACCGGAGCACCCGGAGGAAACCAACGAGGAGAACTTGCAAACTCTACACAGAAAGGCCCAGGCCAGGTCAGGATCTGAACCCACTGCACCACCGTGCTGCCCTGAAATAAACCAGTGAATATTTAAACTGTTGGGCAGATCAAGAACACTCTTCAGGATGTAGGCATAGATTTAAAAAGAAGACTACACCAGCATGACCCCAAAGGTTTCACCACAAGATGCAAACCGCTTGCAAGCATTAAGAACATAGTGGACATGTCAGAGTTTTCTAAAAATAAATAAATTAAAATTAAAAATTACATGAAACTGTAAACTGAGAACAAGGTATTATAGACACATGAGATCAGTATTAACCTGTATATGAATCTTTCAGTAAAACAATGATCACAGGCATACCTCAACATAAGTCAGGAAATGGTTCACTGACCGAAATCTTACTGTTTGCAACGGCCATCTCAGTCTGCAGACATAACTCAACTTTTTTATCTTGAATTAAAGTGGGGAGTCCAAAAGAGCAGATTGAAGGATCTGAATGCCCTATGCATATGCATTTAATGTTCCTTGATAATAGTAATGCAAAATGTAAACTCTTTAGAAACTATATTTATTTACTGAGGCTGAGCACTATATCCATTTTTTAATTCAATGCCCCCCCCCCCAAAAAAAAAATAAAATAAATATATATATATATATATATATATATATATATATATATATATGAATAAATAAAAATTCTCTTTGTGTGGGTCTCCAGGTTTCAACACTATTTCACTGTGGATTATGGCATAATTGGCATTGCAACCTCCCTTCTAATCACATTCCCTTCTGCCACACAGGGACCTCAGTAGCACAGGGCAGGCCTCCATTAAATACCCTGATGAAAAGCACTTTGTTATTTGCTGTCCAGCATAAGCTGGGGGAGCAAAACTGGACCAAAGCTCCAAACTGTCTAAAGTCTGGAGCCTTGGCACTAAGGGGTCAGGCCGTAAATGCACAGGATGCAATTAAACACACACACGCACACACACACACACACACACACACAAACACGCACATGACACCCACACGAACACACACGCAGGCACACACACATGCAAGCACGCAGGCACACTCACATGCATAAACGCACACACACACAGATGCAGAGTGTTTGGAATGGGAAAGCGATGCACTTTGAACCTCATCTGTAAAAAAGAAAGACGCTTCAGAGTGCAACGTTAACCTTCTGGTTCGGTTGCCGGTTTTTGAATTTGTTTATGCAGAGAGATAATGCATTCACATTAAACTATTTTTGACCCGAATCCCAGAATTAACAAGAGGGGAATACTAATAAGATGAGGATCTTCAGTGAGTACAGTTAGTGATTTTGGAATATGATTTTAGAAGCAAGGATTTTAAAATAAAATAAAAACTTTTGAAGAATGAGTTTTATAGTGATTCTGATGTCCATCTGTGTGGCTGTTTGTATTGGACCATATGGCATTCAAAAATGCCAAAAACTCCCATAGAAACCACTGATAGTTTTAGAATTGTTTCTACCTGGCAGGTGTACATTATCTAGTACCTATAAGCTACAGGATGTCATACGTGACACAAATGATCGCATTACTGCATTCATATATTTATTTATTTTGTGAATGTTTACATATGTATATAAATGTTTTCAAATATATATATATATATATATATATATATATATATATATATATATATATATACCACACCTAGAATCAAATCTAGACATTTATTATGCATTAAATAATCATGCAATGACACGCAGCTGGCCAAGAAAGAGGTTAGCAGCCAATTGTCCAATTACTTTGGTCCCCTAAAATGGGGGACTATGTGTAAAAACCGAAAAAAAAAGCTATTCATCAAAAACATATATTTGCGCATTTGATTTCTCACACATTTCCTAGACTTCCTCAAAATGAATAGCGGTACAGTATCACAAATCAGCCTCCTCCAGGACGGTGGGAGTGACAGATCACTGAGAGTACTTGTGTTTTGTGAGTGCATTACGATATCAGCTCATTCAACACACAATTTATAATGTATTAACTGTATTATTTTATTCCATGGATGTACAAGGAGTTCTTAAGATGCTATTGATTTTTATTTGATTAAACGTCTGCTCATTCAGACCAAATTAGTCTGAGTTTAATCAAATAAAAATCAATAGCTACTTAAGATACCCATGCACAAAATGTTAAGCTTAGAATAGTTTAGAATTACAAACAAGTTAAAAACCTGTCCCATAAATAAAGCTCTGGTTGTAAGGATAAAGGGAAGCATGGTCATATTGCAGGCTAAAATGTATGAGGTGCATATTCAGTTCTTTTGAGTTTCCTGAATATGAATCTGCCAAGGTTCTGTTCCTATTAACATAAGGCCACTGAAAATAAGAACTTACAGTCTCCTCTGAATGCCCCCAAATCCCTGCCACCATCCTGCCTCCCTCCCCAAAATCTCTGTGCCCATCAGTCATTTTCATTGACCATCTGGAAGAAGGGCTTCTTTTATACACATAAAGTATCACTTCTGACAAACTATGCCAGCTTCACCAAACAGAGGATCTTAGTTGCCTTTATAAAAAAAACAGCGCTAAGGGCATGCAGTTGTTGTTGCTGCTGATGCTGCTGTGTTTTACGGTCATTGTTTGGTGGGTCTGTGTGAAGGATTGCACGTGGTCTGAGAACATTATTGTTTGATACAAAAAGATTTGAGGTTTGCCACATTTCCATAAAGAACTGACCTAAATATATCCAGAGCGCTAAGCCAAAGGTATCTCAGTGCATCTTCTTGGTTTCACCCGCTAGCACAAGCATTTCTTCTCAACAGTGCCTTAGGGCAAGCCTGAGGGGGGTGGGAGAATATCTACCCCCTCCTCTCAAAGGTCACTGTGGAGGGAACATCTTTCAGAGTCCTTCTGACTCTCCTGTCCAGCATAGCCAAGGTTAACAATGCAGTTCAGCCAATCCCAAGTTTTTAAGGACAGTCTATACAGTACCTCTTACAGATTTCTGAATATCAACTATTTCTGATGAGAAGCAATGAGGTGTTGGCAGACATCTGATTAGGCTTGATTGCCATTTGGTAGTACTCTCTATATTGGAAACAGAGCCAACATGCCAGCTCGTTTTAGTTTAAAAAAATGCTGAACAGATATTTTGGACATGGACTGCTAATCTAGACCCTTTTGCTATCCCATTCCATTGCTTGTATATATTTATCCTCCTTATAAATCCCATCTATGCCAATTCTCTGCCGTGTCAGATTAACAGTGCATAAGTACTTTTTCTCGGAATAGTAAACACAATTTGTCTTAATCCCTGCAGTTTTAACAATAGCTGTCTCCAAATAATGAAGGCCCGATGTAATTAATTAAAACAATGCGGACGGTCCTCTCCCCTCCAAATGGAAATGGAAACTATTGATATCATAATCGACAGCTTTCATAATATTTTGTAATTTGATTTCCAGTCTAGCCCTGTTTAGTAATTACATCATTATCCTGGCTGCTTTTTTATCCATGTCTCATGTTTGGTGGTTGACAATATTCTTAATCTCCATACATAAAGGCAATCCATGTTTTTAAGAAAATGACAGTTGCTTTTATTTTTTGCATTGACCATCCCTTTTCACCGTCTAATAGACCTCTCTTGTGGCTGTCAGTCACCCTGAATGCCTGATGCTTAGGCATAAATTGTTAAAAGCGTTTTAGGTAAAGGGAGAGAGAGGATGAGTGAAGTGGATTTTTTTTTCCACATAAGTCAACCTCAATTTACGTCAAAGAGGGTTAAAAGACCTTGGGATTAAAGCAATAAACTGGCTGCTGTCAGAGCTAAAACCCCGCTAACAATTTAGTGCCAAACTCATGTTGTTCAATATCATTTCATATTATATCATGTCACTGCAAGGTGACAGCTGCACATCAGCCCGACAGAGCTGATTCACTCTGAAGAATTCAGTGACGTCTCGCGGAATCGAAGCTGACTTGGTTTCGCTCTGATCCAGAATGGGAAATCTATCTCCACTGCTCTGTGGAAACCAGAGTGGCTTTCCAGGGAACAGAGATATTTGGGAAATGGAGACTGCCGGGCTCTAATAGAAGTTCCAGCAGGCTTCTCTGGAACCTTAATCACAGCAGTAGACAGGTGTAATGGAGTGGTCCTATAGAATGACATGTACTTGGGACACAGTAATTTGACAGTCATTGTCAAATTCTCCATTGTCTCGATCATAGAATTGTGTGCATTTAAATTATATATGAAATTATATCAAAGGTATTTCAGATTTTCCTACCCCCCCTTTTTTTTTCTAATACGAAGCTAACAATGTATGGCTGCATACAGTACTCCGTAATACAATGATGTACGTAGCTTCATTAAGCAATATATAAAGAACATATTTATGGATAGCTCATGATGTGAAGATGTGATCATTTTTGGTGCTTTGTGTTGACTTTGCCTTGAAGAAGTATGTTGACGGTATGTTGATGATTAGAGAAATAAAATTCTGGGAGATAAACATGAAGTAATTGTAATATTCATAAAAAAATAACATCTTTTCTTCTAAAGAAATCATATCTTAAGGTGTTCCGACAGCTGTGAAACACTCGGCTGTAACAACGTGCGACTTCACTTAAACAAGAAAGCTGACAACTACGGCCTGAAGAAATTACAGCAGGAGGTATTTAAGAAAAAAAAAGGCCAGCAGCACAGTGAGCGTGTGCCTTGGCTTCATGCGTTCTGTCCTCTCTCACTGCCTCATTTTCCCCATGCGCACATTCTCAAACAGCATAACCAAAACACTCGCAGACAGTTCCCTTCTGTCGGTGACCCAGAGGACAAACGCGGTACTGGAGCATAAATAAAGACTGCCACTAGCCAGCAGGGGTGACTGACAGCCGACAAAGCCCCAGCCAGCCAACTGTCACCGCCTCTCGCTCCGCGGGGCTTGTGGGCTTTATCGCGGAGGGGCCCGGCTAATTCACCGGCAGAGGATGGACTGATAAGACCGGCTCCTCTCTCCCCTTTTTTTCCTCAATTTCACAATCGGAGAGATGGACAGGTCCCCAGGACAACAACACTTGTCCCCTCTCCAACATATGTCTGTCTGGCTGACGGGAGCTGCCAGGTTACGATGCGCTTGCCCTTTAAATTAAGAATGTTAGCGATACACTGATAAACTGACACTCTAAACACCAGAGGAAAGGAAAGGAGGGAGGGAGGAAAAGGGAAGAGGAGGGTAGAAAAACACACAAGGCGCCAGACCTGTGATCTACCAGCATGTCAATTACTTGCATTTAAGATCCATCGCCGTGTGCTTTTTTCAGCCCTCTTCCCCTGCCCCCCCCCCCCCCCCCCCTGTTTATTCAGACCATGAATATTTAACCGCTTGCTTGTACATGAGATGGTATGATTGTGTGGTCTGTTGTTTTCTCGCTGGTATATTGCCCCCATGGATTTGAGGCACTGCGTTATCTGTTAATGTAAATGTATCAAACTGTCACTTAAAAGGGAAAGGCTTCTGAAGGAGAGAGTAACATGTAAATATTAAATATTTATTTGATCTTTTTTAAATGCTCCGATTCCAAACTCCAGTCCAAAAGAGTGCGGGAGAGGCACCGGGCCAATTACGGTAAGGTACGGCTGTGCGGCGGGGCGCACGGCCCTGAGAGGGGGACGCTGAGCACATGGATTTTGGGATCATATCCCAGGTGGGATGCCGCTCTTACACCCTTGAGGCAGTCCTGTGAAAACACGGTGGCATAAAGTGCTAGAGGAACGCATGCCGTCAGCTGGAGCATCGCTACATGCAATAGCGTCTCCCGGCATAAGTGCGTTTGCTTAGGGAATGATGAACGTAATATGCGTAAATACGCTATCGCGAAATGACATCTATGCAATGCTTGTGTTTGTAATAATTTGGAAATAAAACGCTGGCAGAAATGCGGTGGCTTTCTAAGGAGCGCATTGTTAGTGAGCGTCCTCTGTGATCATTTATACAAGTTAAAGTCAGTATTTCCATAATGACAAAGGCCAACACTGTCACAAATAGAACATTAGTTGATTTATAAACAACAAAGGTCACCACAGGTTTCTTAACGCTAGCATCATGTTGGTACCACCATTGGGAACACCTCATTTAAAAATTTAGATGTTAATTAAGGTGATTCATAAAAGGAGAGCGGCACAATCAAAATACCACCCGATAGTTGCAGGTTTAGACAGATTGACTTATGATTTTCAGGTAATATCTATGAAAAAATGTATATTTTTCTGAAAATGTGGAAAACACACAGGACAGTCTCTGTTGTTTAATTAGTTTTTACATTTAATTACTGGCTAGCTATTTTACTAGGAAGCAACTAGCTAGTGTAATTTTGACCAACTTTTAATATTTGCTATAACTTACGTTTGATATTTTTTTCATCCTGCCATCGCTTCTGGCAACCAATAACAGTGTGTTTTACTGTTGACACCACATTTTCATTAAATGCTATTGACTCCCATATTTCTTCTTTACTGCTGCCATATTATTCCCAAGTAGTTTCAGAGTTTACCTCTTCCTGTGCAGGGTTACGTTTGGCACTGGAGAATTTTGGCTCAGTCCTCAGTCCTGATTTGTTTCTAACAGAATCCTTGTATCAGCAAGGTTGATGACAGCAAATGTGTCACATGTGTGCACTGCTCTAATTTGCATGCAATGTTTCCGCTGGTCTTTATCACCTGCTCACAATTTTACACCATTTTAAAGAATACATGCAATGATAGGCCTACACCATCATTATTTCACCCCTACCGCATCAGTAAATATGAACAGCTTTTCCAGTGACTTCGGGACAAGTACAACTTTTACTGTCATTGTTTATATAGAGCCCCCTTTTTGCTTTAATTAAAGCTAGAGCCAAATTAATTGGATGTTATAAGAAGAATATGTACAGGCATGGGCTCAATTTGAATGTGAATACAAACTGCTATAGCTGTGATTTCCTTATTGAAATCAAAATTAGAGAAGACAACTTTTCCATTGCATAATATTTTGATAAACCTGCTGTAACACTAGCAGTGTAATGGCATTTCCATTGAATGCAGGACTTCTGTGTGAGATTACTATATGTTTGCAGGGTTGGACACTCAAGGTTATTTTCCACTTCTACTTGCTTTCATGCTAAATACGCCATAGCCCATTAGTCTTCCTGCGGATGGAAATTACTCCCCAACAAGTATTAATATTGAAAATATCAAGCAATTCATATTTTTGACAGTCCGGTGGCATTTACCAAACTTCCACTCCCTCCCCATCCTCAACCCCCCCCCACCGTAGTTGTTACTGTGAGATGCACAGATTCTTCTTAATTACAGACAAGATGCACGAGTGTCAGCCAGCATGGCGAGATGAGGTGTTCGAAATTCTAGTTCGTCTTCTGACTTGCAAAGCGTGAACTCCAGCGCGAGCGTAAATGGCAAAGCCTTCGTTGGGGATTTTCATATCATCTATCAGTCAAAGAAAAATGCGCACCTCCTGCGGAGAGAACCTCCCGGTTCTGGGCGAGTTTTTTGATAAAAGATAGCACAATGCGCCCAGACAGGTGCTCATAGCGAGTGGGAACAGGCGCTAGAAAGGGAAATTCTCATAACGTTTGGAAACCATGGACATCAATATTGAGGTCTTGAGCTTCAAAGTATTTTCAGAAAAGCACTCAAAAGAACAAGTAATCCCAGAGATAGGGAGGCCATTTGAGATTTCGGGCCAGCACGTTTTAATTGTTGATCTCCCCCTTTGAAACACCAGTCATCCTGACATCCAACCCAATTTGTGTACCCGCCTTTATTTTCCTCTTTTCTCCCCCTCTTTTTCAGCTTTTCTTTTTATTTTTTTTTACATTGAAATTCAATTGTCCTGGGAGTCATTTAGGGTTGTTACTAAAAAGCCACTCAACCGATATGACTCCACTTTTCATAGGCACGTGAAGGCAGCAGACAACTCCATCTTTTTAAAACGGGAGAAGAAAAAAAAAAAAAACATAAAAAAGGGATCAATTACCGTTACAAAGAGTTTGCTAATTCCTACAGCTATGAGACGAGATATCTGTGACAATAGCTCCGGGCTATATGAGTGTATTGTTTAAAAAGGCACTGCCTCCTGAGCGGTGGGTGAGGCTCTTTTCTGTACCACTACATTTCACTTTCTCTCATTTATTAAAGCAACAAGATCCTCTCAAGGTTTCTTTTACCTCTGTTGTAAGGAAAAAAAAAACATGAAAAGGGAAAGCAGAACGTGTGATATGGAAAGAACTGTTGGCCTTGATGTTAGTAGCAATAAAGCAATATCCGATAAACTTTCATAAAATGTATCAAAATACCAATGAGCGATGTCAACCTTATTTTTACCTTAAAAGGTAAGGTTCCGAGTTCAGTTATGCCTACTGTACTGTCTAGTTGTCCAACCCAAGGCTGAAACCTGTCACAGGTGATCCAGCATACAGGGTCCAGGGCCTCAACAATCTGTACTGACGCCACAGTGCCAAATTATACAACCGTCATTGATTTTCTCTCCAGGTGTGTAAATGAGGATAAGGCTGGTCAGGTCTTCAGAAACTTCTTATTGATACAATATCATGAAAAACACTCAATGTTACTGTACATCTGAGTTGATTTTGTATTTATATCATTAAGACCTGGATTGAAAAAAATGACAGACATACTGCAGACATACAAATAGATAAATTGATACAGTGTAGCGGACTCTTTGGACATAATTCACCACAATCGGTGGCTTCATGTTGGTTCTACACATGCAGTTATATTGTGTGCTCTTCTGTGTTAGGTAGACATGGTCCCTTTAAGAAAGAGTGCTTTCTGGGTAATGGAAGCTGCATTTATTATGGTTTGAGCAGCGCCATTTTCAGCTCGCTAGCTGTGTGTGCTAAAATAAATGACACACAAATGTTTGTGTAGTCAATGAGAGAAATTGTCTGTCTCTACTTTCTTACAATTACTACAACAGTCAATTAATTGTTACACCAGTAGATTCTCCTCATTTAATAAAAATCAATTTGATAACTCAAGTTAATCTTTGAATAATAAGTCGTAGCGGTAAAAAATTGTTTCAAAAGGTGTTTTTTAAGAGTGGGATTTACACATAACTAGTAGGCTTGCACAAAATTTGCGAGTGCAGTTGTTACAATAAAATCTTGCAACCTCATAACTTTGTACATTTAGGGAAAATATGTGTTACATACAAAAGTATTGGGACGGCTGCATCAAATTGATTGTTTTTCCTTCGTACTAATGACACTTTTGTATTTCAAATCAAATGCTGACTATAAAGCAACATTCACAATGTTTACATTTATTTCATGTGTTTTTAAACAGACATTGAACTATATTAAAACAACAACATTCCCCCAATTTCAAGTCAGCATAAGTATTGCGACAAAGTAAGTTTCAACAAACTCAAAACAAATATTTTGTTGCATACTCCTCACATTTGATGATATCATAACTAGGTTCATGATTTTACCATGGCCTTTTTCAGTGTACTTTCTGGGGTGTACTTTCTGGGGTTTTGGTCTGTTTCCATCTAAGCAAGTGAAAAGCATCTTGTGAATCTTCTGAGTGACTGGGTCAAGTCAAACACTGGCCGCCTTTTCTTCCTGATAAGGTCCTTGCTTAAGTCCAAAGAGTTTGGTGGCATTTCTCTGAATTTTGGCAGAAAGTATGTTGCTATACACTTGGCTGTCATTCTGTTGCTGCCATCATTGGTTACCTAGTCAATAAAGGCCATTTAACAGGTCCCAGATACAGCCATACAGTCCCAGCACTCTGCCTCTGCCTATGCACTTTTGTATGTCACTTTGGATAAAAGCGTCTGCTAAATAAATGTAATGTAATGTAATGTAATGTAATGCCTCCACCATGCTTGACAGATGAAATAGCTTACAGAGGGTCCAGGGCAGTCCCTCCATTTCTCCACACTCGTACCTTTCTACAACTCTGGTGAACGTCATTTGTCCATAAGACTATTTTCTAAAAGCCATCTGGCTCAAGTAATTATTATTTTTTAAAATATTGTTATTTTGAAAATGCCAATCCCGCCTCCTTGTCCTTGGTGCTGATGAGAGGTTTACATTTGGAAGTGTGACCTCTATCATTTGTCTCTTTCAGTCTTCAACGCACACAATAAAAAATTATAAAGTAAATTTTGATATTTTAACTTACTTTCAATCCAGATGTGCAGAATACATTTTCTCTTATTCCTGATACAGCAGTAATATCTCATCACAGTCATGTTTCATTTCATAAATTGCCTTAATGGTATTCAAATACAAAAGTGAAGCTGTTTAGTCAGTAACCCAGGTGACCATGGTAACGGTAAAAAAAGCTGTGTTTGCCAAAATGTATGAATTAAAGAACCCTCAAACATGATAGTGTGAGAAACAGTAGATATACCTTTTATAAATGCCCATCACAAGTTTCTATTGTATACATGGAGAATGGTGCAAAAAAAAGGAGCGGTAAAGCCATAAAATAAAAACAAATATAAATAAAATAATCATCGTACTAAAGCAGATTTAGTTTCATCAAATTTTCTATAATATTTCCATGAAATCAATTTTTAAAATGTCTGTCAATGTTAAATGTAAACCGCAGCCTGCTGGTTCATTCTATTCTTCTCTTGACAAAAGGAGGTACTTAGCATCACAATACATGACAGTGAGAATCACGTCAAACAAAAATAAATTCTACTGTAGTCTTGAGGTTAACCATTATGCTGAATTAACCTTACTGTTTAAATATTTTATTATTATATCATCCATATTTTAAAAATCTATTTAATGTTAAGATAATTAATGTTTTGTTGATTTGTAGCATAGCAAAGCTATGTCTTGGAAGATATATCAGTCACGGAGCGATTGCTTTTGCCATTTCTCAGTACTTAAAGCGGGGAAACGTTATCTCAGGTTTAACATCCACAGGTTTAATGCTTAACAATATGATAATCCACTGATTAAAGCAGGAAGGCACACTGCAACAGTGTCGGCAATGGCAGATGATGCTCTCAATGTGCCAATCCCTTTGTTTGACGTGTCATTATGTAAATGGTTCTTGCTGCTCAGTCTGTCTGCTAGAGTGCTGTGCGTGTCACACATTTGCCTCTGGGCCTACATTGTTTACTTGGCACCTATTTTCCCTTCATTCCTCACTCACAGCTATTTTTTTGGAGTTATTCTACTGCATTATGGTAGACATACTCTCTCTCTCTCTCTCACGCACACACACACACGCGCACACACACACACACACACACACACACACACCATGCCTCATACCCACTGTTTGTGTGCTGTGTTCTCTGTATGGTTAACCTTATTAGAGATTGGCCATGAAATGACAAATGTTTCTGCTTTTATCTTTTCGGAGTATAGATCTGCCTGTTCCGAGTTTAACACTGAACATTCAACCTCGATTAATGCTGGATATTAGAGTAACGGAAGAATGCTGCTTGCTCACCTTGTTCCCCTGAAATGTATTGTGTTGTCCTGACAAACATTGCAATAGAAAACAGCATAGCTATTATATACATGCATTCCATGTTAAAGCGGTGAGTTTGGAGGAAGAAAAATGTTAGCGTTGTATAGCATACAGAAGTCCTTGTACCAAATATAAATACAATCAAAAATGTATTGTTAATCACATTTTTGCTGTCTTCCCATACCACTGCCTTTATTGGTTAACAGATGCAATACCCACAATGCTCTATTTGAACAATTCTGTGGCCTTGTGAATATATCACAACCCTTCATTGCTAGTCAAACCAGCTTAAATCTTCTAAAAATATATATGCAGAAGGGATTTCACCCTTTCCGTAACAAGAATAACCATACCGTAATAATTCACAATGGCCCGAGTCCAGTGGACTTCCATTTCCATGCAAAGGTAACATTTGGTTTTAGAATGGAATGGAATAAAGGTCTTTTGATCTTATTAGAAAACGGTGTCTCCAGATCTCATCATCCAGATATATAGGTTAATGTCTTTGTGGCATTTTACTGAAAGGCCACATTGAATGGTCCTCGTGAGCATATAAATAATTGAAACCAACTTCCAAGTTATTAAAAAATCCTCTCCATGAGCTACCTTGGGGAGGAAAAAAGATGAACAGCAGTATAAAACATACACCTAAAGGACGGCCCATTACAATGCTGGATTATGTGTGCCCAAGGTGAAGTCGGACCGGCTCGCCACGTTCCGTTACGGCGTGCTTCGGGGATCTTCTGGAAAAGGCGCCGCGCGGAAAAAAGTCCCCGCGTTCGGCGACTCCGCTCCAGCGGGCGAACGGACGGACGGGAGGGAGGGATCGGGCCTTCCCCCTGTCCCGCGTTAGGACTCGCCCGCGCCCTGAGTACGTTCCAAGAAGCCGCTGAGAATATTTTATAAGTGACCTTTTAGCGAAACGTGAGGCCGAGATTGTGAGTACATCTGGTTATTCAGAGGCGGCAGCCAATTGATGTATTGTGACATCGGCGGGCCGGGACGCCGCGGAAGTCTCCGGATGTGATCAGTGCATTAGCGGCTCCCTCCACCTCGGGGCTCTGAAATTTCTTTGGTCAGTCCGTTCCGATATCGTCCCCTCCCGTCTTTCCCCTGCTTAACAAACCCAACGGAACATCCACTTTGAGTCTCTTTCAATTTACGGCCGTGCTAAACCTGATTTGCAGTGACGGGACCTCTTATATGCATAATGTTTTTTTCCTGCGCTTTATGAATTTGGTTAGCGATGTTCAGTGTTTTCCTGTATATTTCATACAGAAGCAAGTCTCCAGTATTCATGCAGCATGTGTTTAAATCTATACTGTAATAAGACAGAATCCTAAAATTCTGTATCTAGCATCGATCCTGGAGGATTGTCTGATATCCTTCATTAATAGAAACGCGTTTAAGACTCATAGCTTGGCGATGTGTTTTTGTATCCTGCCAGCTGGATATGAGGGTGTTTTCCCCCACCCTTCCCGGCTTAGCGTGTTTGTAAATTCCGTCCTCACACAGCTGAATGGCACTTTGAATTATCCTCCCGTGCGCACGGACATCACGTCACATTTAGCAGACCCGTATCAGTCGTGACGAGCCGCCTCAGTCGGGGCCCGGGATGCGCGCTCCGCACGCGCGCTGGACTCCCAGTGCCAATCCCGCACATTAGGGCAAATCTTTTCAGAGTCAAGCTCACTTCATATCACTTTCGCAGACCCGAGGTCCCCCTTACCCACACATGACCCGGAGGCTCGCCTGAAGTCAGTGAGCCAGCGCTCTCCATGAGCGCACGAGCGTGCACGAGCGCGCACGCACCTCCAGGTATGACTGTATGAGGAACTAAATAAGGGAAGGCATGAGGGTGTGTCGGTTATGAAAAAAATAGTAATTCGGCATTCCCATGTACAGTGCAAATTGGGTTTTGGTTTCTAAACCTTCTTAACCCTTCTGAAAGATCCAGGGGCGTAAATGCCAGTAGAATCCATTTACCTTTCAGATCAGTGTAAGATAAGCTATGGTTCAACAATGACACACAGTAACAGGCTCCGACAATGTCATAATTGGATAACACTCACACACTACAGTGACTGGTTGTACAGTTGAGTTGTAGTAAGAACCTTATAAACGAGGGACGAAACCCAAAGCGTTCAGGTCTAAATGGGGAGAAACTATTGCTGACGAATACAACTGCTTCCAAAATTTCACTGGTACCCCCATGTAACCAATAGCTTTCCATCTTCCAAAACTGAAATTGCTAAGGATAGTACGACTTGGCGTACCGTTGCCTAGGTGCTTCCAGTGGGCACACCTCATGGAGAGCACACTGCTATAGAAAAATCTGCATTGAATTGACCTGTCATATTGTGAACAGTGATGCCAACAACCGTATGCGCTGTCGCTGTCACCTTCCTTTTCAAAAAATCTCAGGAGACGCATTTGGCATCAGCCCACACAATGTATGTTTCGGTAGTTGTTCTCTACTCTTTTTTTCCCCTCCATCTGATCGCAGGTTAATAATATGCCCATTAACATGTATGTGATACAGAAAACAGAATACATATCCAGTTACTGTTAACAGGAATTCAACTTCATATGTTAAACGAGCACCCCGGGTACTTTCCCCGGGTAACTTTAATGATTTGATCTACATTTTTTGGACTCAAAAATTTCAACTATGTAGCACATGCTTGCAGTCATCATGACATACTGTCTACAGCTGTGAATAGACTGAGCATGGTGAGTGAACTAAGAGAATGACATCAGCGTGGGACAGCACTGGAGGAGTTTTCTTCCAAAACGTTGGAAATATTTCATTCAAAAGGGTATATACTGCATTCAATGTCATAAATATGAGTAAAACAGAACATTTAAAAACAATATACCTGACAAACAAACAAACAAAAAATTAACAAAGAGCCTTTTATTCATTCTGCCAATCAAGTGCTGATCTTTAATGGAATATTAATTCCCGTAATCCTAATGAATATTTGATGGGTGATGCACCTGACAAATTTGAAGGGCACGCTTGAATGTTAAAATCTTCGCATTTCCCTTTTGACATGTGGATGCCATGTTTGTTTCCTGGTAGGTTACAATGTTTTTATTTTTTTTTTTTTTTTCCAATGTCAATATAAACAGTGTTGTTTTAGTAAAAACACGTTTAGAGAACCGTATTCTTGTGAGGGAGCCCTGTGGTTTCTGTCACTCTGCTATGAAGAGCTCTGTCATATAGCCTAGCTAACACAGACAGATCTCATCTTCAAGGGCCTCTACAGGAAACCGAGAAAATCACCCAGGATAAAGTTATTTTACAATCGGTCTCAATATCAAAAATAAAAGTGGGAACATGCTTCAATTCAGCAATTCAGTTCCTGCATTCACTTCTTACCCAGCAGCATGATGATACATGTTTAGCGTTCATTACAAAAATGAGACAAATGCAGAGGTATAGCAACTTCAACCAAGGCCCAAATAAAATGCTTCTAACTGCAAACTGATCGCATTATGTCAAGCTCAAGAGAGACAGTGAAGAAATCTTTAATTCAGATTGTCAAAAACGTCAAAACTCAAACCCCACATGTTTGTTGGAATCAACCACACGCATGAACAGTACTCCAGTGTGGTGTCTGAGATTAAGAGATGCTACTCACATTCTGCTTCGAAGCAAATTTCTCAGTGCAGTTAAATGTGTTGGCACAGCTAGAAATAAACCAAAGAAGATACAGAAATACCAAAACTCGGCTCATAAGAATGTGAGACGGCTTTACGTACATAAACATTTCTTTATGTTTAGAAATTGAAAGATTTTTTCTCTATTATAATAAGGGAAGTAATTCTTACCTTGCCTGCCATGTGATCCCTATTAGTGTATGTCAACAGGACAGGCAGCAATTTTAAACCAACACAGGAAAAAGCAGGTACAGCAGCAGCTGAACTATGTTGCTGAGGAACTAATCACAAAACAGATTAACATCAGAGCACTATTTTTATTGCCCTTTTTTGTATTATTTTTTTTTAGAGATGACCTGTCAAGACGGTAGCCTACCAGTGGGATGCTGGGAAGTGGAGATGCACACTTGTCATGACAGCCTACAATTAAACTGTGGTGAAGAGATAGCAGTTATGTATTTGAAAAGCTCTGAAACTATGTAAATAACACGTGCAGGCAAGTTAACTGTTTTTCATTTAAGGCACAGAGATGTGTCACTTCTATATTTGAATTTGACTTCTTTGTTTGCTGAACAATTTCATTTGGTATCAGGAGGAGACCATGGGGAGTCTTTCAATCCATTTGCAACTTTCGAGATTGCATCTAAGGCCAAGACAATTCTTGATGATAGCTTGAAATAAAAACAAAAATGTTCTGTGAAGAAAAGAGACGGCACCTGAAAATAACTGTCGAAAGATGCAAATAAAACACTTTGCACTTCGACTCAACTGCCCCACCTAGTCAGTTCAGGTGGTGGGGTTTGAAAGAAGTGACCTGACCAGAGCCATCCTTCATTCCAGACTGGTTTAACAGTGTCACTCATTTCCAGAGCGCTCGAAAATGTAAAAAAGAAAAATCACATAATATTACGATCCACAAGGACTCAATCAAACTTCTGTGGTACATACATTTTCACCTTCCAAATGCCTACCCTTTCATGGTGACTTGAGAGCGTGATAAGGCCAGCTCTCTCAGCTCTCTGATGGACAAAGCAGAGGGCACGGTACTGAGAGGAGACCATCCCACTCCTGCCCATACTGCAGTGGTTCTGCGATAGTACTGTGGTTAGATATTATTTGCACATGCTGAAGGTGGAAAACTGAACAGCATTTTTTCTCCCTTCTTTGATATTGACAGAGAAAAGAAGAAGAAAAAAAGAACTGATATAAGCGAACAATAAATGTTTTTGCATCTTTATTATGGATATTCTGTGTTGACATTTTTTCATTATTCAATGCTGGATATTCTATAGTACATAACTTTATATGCTACTTGTAAAAATGTACAAAGTGTACTGGTCTAAGAATAGTCATAAATACAATTTTAGACTGAATTATTAAAATATTAATTCACAAAAATATGTGAATGGGAATCTGTAGGTTATAAATCTACAGTTTGTTTCTCCACAACAGAACTGGAAAAATGTGTCTTGAACAATTTTAAATGGTGTACAGCAGAAATGCACATGACAGATTCCTTATGTGATATCTAAAAATGTGTGAAATGTGAATACAGATTTGTTTTACGGCCATGCTGTGTCTATGGTAAAGAAAATTAAAGTCTGCAAACAGTCGGGTCCTTGAAATGAACACGTGGACCACACAATCGAGCAAAATTAACTTCATCTGTTAAAACGTCCTTTTTCATTCATCAGTTATGCAGTCCATGTGGCAATCTAGCAACATTGGTACAGTACACTGGATAAACAAAAGCGTTTGTAAAAAGGAAGAGAGAGTGTAGGCTGTTTTACCAGATGAAAATGTAGAATTTGTCACAGGCTGTTTTTCAAGGATTTGAATAAGAGGCAGCTACAATGAGCAGAGTGACACATCAATAGAGACAAGACGGCTTCATCCTTGGCCACGTGCCCGCAACACGAAGGATGACTCCATCTACAACATACACTGCATTGCCCTGTTGAGCAGGCGTTCTCTTCCCCCCCAAACTTAAGCGGTTTTGACAAGTAAGTCGTCTATAGCCATTCCACAGTGCTATCCTTTCATTTGCATTCTCATTAGTATAATGTGATTTTACAAAGTGGAAAGTGGAAGTGCTCGCCACATTGTAGAGGCGCTGAACTCCATTCCGGGGTTGACAATCCAATGCGCTCCGACAGTGGATGCAGAGCGAGATCCGTGATTGGCGTTTTAACCAAGTGTAAGTGAATCGTGAATACCAACATCATTTTTCAAATCATAGCAATAAAGATCCCGCTCCCATTTCCCCCGCCTCGCCCACGACTGAAGTGGAGGAGGCAGAACTCAATGAGCGCTCTTTAATGTGACGGGAACACAACAAAACACACACTCACGTGTACAAAAGCCTTTTTTGCTATGTGGCGTAGCAACAATATTTGCTTAACCTTTTAATTCACTCCGCTGCTATTGGTTTTATGTTTTAGTGCAGTGAATGCGCTTTGTTATCAGGACGCCATTTTACCAAATAATAACAACAATCAGAAACGCTGGGTGCTCCTGGCCAGTCCCCACTGGCCCGAGTGGAGCTGGTGTCAGCCCTGTTGCTCTACGGCTGTGTCCCCTCAGTGCAGCGGCGATGGAGCCACAAATGCCATTCCGCCAGTGAAGCTGGTGCCAAGGTTTGTTAGCGACGTGTTGGAGGAGCCCCCTCAACCTCCACCCCCCCACCCCTTGCAATGCTGGGTCAAGCGAAGGTCCCACCTCGCTCCGATTACTGACCTCACAACCCAGACTTCAACAGAAGCAGGAAGAAGAGAACATGAGTGTTTCTGAGACTGACAGTGTAATAGCATGACAGCATAAGGCTTGACAAGCAGAGCAGATGCTAAGAAAACAATAAAAGTACGCAAAAATGTATTTGTTCCTTATAAGCAGGAAGCGTTTATACGTGCGATGTATTTGCGGGTGAAAATTAAGATTTTGAAACTCTCAAACTATATTTTGGTGATATATAGTTTATGAGGAAAGTGATTGAAGCAAATTTTCACATTGCATTACTGCACCAAGACAAGAATGTTGCTGAAGTTCTAATATGTTGTCATACTGAGTAATTCCAAAATTAATGAAGAGGGACATTCCACAAATAAAGTTAATTTATGTTGTCTGCTAAGGTGATGTAAAATCATTCATAGTTTTACGTCTCCCAATGTTAATGCAATGACAATAACTTTCAACTTTCACTTATCAAGTAATTTTTTTTTACTCACACCTTCCTACTTAACAAAGTTAGAGAAGGATTCCACAGTGGTGACATTGCTAATCTGAAGATGACAGCTTGCAAGGATGTACCTCAAAAAGTAATGTCAGTGTTGTTGATAACTGCCTTCACCTCATTCAACATGTTGCCACCCTCTTCCATTTCCTAGATGTATGGTTCTGCACATAAAGCATTGAGAAACTATCTGCATTTTTCCCATGTCAGTGAAGTCACAAAATGTTATAGACTTCTAAGAATTTATCATTTCTGGTTTTCTGTAAAGCACCTTTGTTGCAATAAGTACAATCGGTCTCTAAGTGCTAAAAAAATTGAAGTTTTCACCTAGTTTGTACCTAGCCAACATCTTGATATAAATGCAACAAATATTTAATGCACTAATTCATGTTAGCGTTATAGAGTACACAATTCCACCTGGTTAATAAGCTAGCAAGAGATACCAAGGCAAAACAGGAAAGAACACTACTTATAAATAGCAATGTAGACAGTAAGTAAGGGCCAGTGGGTGAGCTCTGTTCTTTCCAGAGGGACCAGAACCTGTGGTTCATGTGTCAATCATTTCAAGTCCATGCCCCTACCATGACACTGGTGGACCTGCTTTGTGTCAGCTGGGAAAGTCCCCAGGTGAGTTTAATCTTCAAGGGGCCTTCTCCCTAAGGGGTCATAAAGAATGTCCCTAAAGTTCACAAAATCTCTCATGCAATGGCCAGAATAGAACTAACCATTCTTACCAAGAGATAGACCTCCAAATGTCAGCTTAAAAGGCTTAGGACACTGGAAATTATTTCCTTGCTAAAGAAATGAGTAAATGTGTGGTAAAAAGGAAAAGTTAAAGTGAACATGCCGTAACATGCTGTCATTTTAATCAAAACTGAACTGAACTTCAAAACCTGAGAGATCTGCTTTGTTCATAATTTGCCAAAGACAGGGAGATCCCAGAGAATCGCTAGATATGTGTGATAAATGATCAAGCCAACACTGCAGCAAAAAGTAGATCAGGCAGCAGCTTCTGATTGTCATTAAAACCAGAGGCCTGGGCATGGACGAGGGAGCACAGCCCCACCACGTCAAAGCAGGCAGCACATCTGGCAAAGACCCTCTTCACAGCACAGTGAACTTCCAAAGGACCCCACTCATTAGTGGTCAGTGTAACTGCGGTGACATGGATTTAAAGGCTGCACTAACTAATAGCTCCCCTACTGTAGATCCACCACTCACAACAAAGTGTAGGTTATTGTCCACTCTCTACTCTGTGGCAAACTGTTGGTCTAATTTTGTTAACCCTATTTTACTTAGTTAGATAAATGTTCAGAGAAGAGGCTCTTTAACAACTCTACCTAGGGGTGAGGGCAAGGTAAAGAAAAGAAAAAAGCTGTATTCAGGGAACAGAAATATCCTTTTCATTAGCATTTAAGATTAAGCTTATTTACTAAATGTATTATTATTAGTAGTAGTAGTAGTAGTAGCAGTAGTAGTTGCAGTAGTAGAATTATCAATAGTAACTGTACTATTTATTTATTTCTTTATTTCTTTCTTTATTTATTTATTTAAATATGTATTTATTTATTTATTTATTTATATTTATTTATAGGAAGGGATATAGCCTGTGCCTGCTGCCAAAAGTATAGGATCCTTATGGGGTCCACTAGAAAACGGCCCCATGATCTATGAGACAAATATGCCAGACACATTAAAAAAAGACCCATATTAACCTGTTGAAAGAGTCCCCAGATCCATTCCAGAAGAAAGGGAGAACTCAGAGGACACGGTGCCAGGCTTGAGTCATCCCAGACGGAGGGCTCTAAGGAGAGCTGGGCAGAACAATCTCAGGATTTCCTCCTATCCTCCATTGCAAACAATGCCACTCCGGTAGGGTGCTTGAGAAAACCACCCAGAACTAAAGAGGAGTTAAGGACACAGAAAGAGGCCCCTGAAGGGGGACCTTAAGGCCAAGGTTCAGGTCATGCTTCAGTCAGTTGTGATAGAGTCCTCTCACAGTGGCTGGAGCCATTGCTAAAGAAGGACCAAATAATAATTTACTTGGACTGAACACAATATCTGTGGATGGGACATTGTCATCCTGGAAGAGACCACTCCCATCAGGACAGAAATGTTTCATCATAGGAAAAGGTGATCACTCAGAATAACTTTGTCTTGATTTTCAGTGACCCCTCTAAGGGGACAAGTGGACCCAAACCACGCCACGATAAAATGCGCCCCACTGCATAACAGAACCACCGGACCCCCTCACTGTAAGAGTTCAAGCATTCAGCCCCGAGAGTTGCTCTTCTGTTTTTCCTTACATATAGCACTAATGCACGAGCATCACGGTCATCGAATGTGCACTTTCGACCACAATTTCCCACCCTATTTATTGATGTCCATAGATCTAAATGCCGATGTCACTTTAGTCACTGTTCCTATTGAAACACCAGCCAGTTGAGCAGTGCCCCAATAATGAACCCTCTTTTAAAGTCACTTAGATTTTTACCTCTCGTCATCTTGATCCAAAATCGAGGTCACCTGGGCCTGCTGAACAGTTCCCTAACAATTGTACTCCACCGCTACCCCATGTCATCCCTGGAACTCATCAGACAACGTTGGCCCTAAAGAGCCATTCAAGTTTCCTGGGAATGCTCCCTCTACTCTGGGAAATCAGCCTGTGTCCTGTGGATGTGGACTGCACCCTGTGATCACGGCTGCACCCACGGGCTGCTCGCTCCAAGAGCTGCACTTTGCGAAAGCTGCTCACTGTGAGGGAAACTAGCTGCTGTAAAAGTTAATTGCATTATGGGCCATGGGATGTTTATATCAACTCAAATTTTCACACTGACAATTTTAAAGGGAAAAAAATATACTATTTTGTTCAATACATAATGATGTTACTTATGTTATACCTTGAAACCACTGCTGGACTTGGAATAATTGTTTTTCTGGAGGCGATCATGCACACATCATTATAAAAGTGTACAGTAGACCTAGAATCAATTATATGCAATTACATAACACTTATGCAAAATAGCCAGTGGCAGGAAAATGACTCACACTTTCCATTGATTAAAAAAACTCACAATATTACCAAAATTACAGAAAGCGGCATGTCTTAGGACTATTGCTAAAGCATACAATGTTTGAGATTCTACAGCAGCATTCAATAAAAAATGAAGGGAGAACAGTTTCAAAAAGTTTCCATAGACATTTGAAGTAGGTCACTAAATTGGGATGTATTTGGGAAAGGCATAAAAGTTACATTCATTTTGTTTTTCCTTGAGATCCCGATGTTAACAAGTCTATTTCCAATCTTACAGTTGCTACCGGTAAGAATTATAAACCACTTTCAATTAGCTTAAACATGTTAGTTTACATTTGTGAAACCATGATCTTGATAGGAATGAATGATTTAAGCTAGTATGAGTGTTGTCTGAAATGCCTGCCTGCTATGCTAACTTAATTTAGCATATGTCATATTACATTTATTTACATTGCTGGACTGAGTCTGAAATTGAGACTCAAACTATAACCCATCTGTGCAATGGCAGCTAGCTAACAATGGACCATTCACTAGTACATGGTTTTAGTGTTCTGGCTCGCTATACCATATGTGGTAGCTAATGCTAGCTAACTATCGATAGCAAGATTACCACTGAGCATTGGGTTAATGATACCAAACTTTAACAGCACAGATGCTAGCAAACAAAACTATTACACGCATGCAACTTGGTTTAATTATTGCTTCTGTGTTTTTGTGATTTATTTTACTTGACAGTATTTTTAAAAACAGCACATTAGGCCTGAGAGCCATTGCTCTTGCAATACAGATTGTTCGCCATTCTTCTTCAGTCTGCTTATTGGTGAACTTGAATGTTGTTAACCTATATTGCCACATGCTGGGCTGGAATGTTGATGCAGGCTAGTACCTGTTATAGAGCTACTTAAGAATCTTGTGGGCTAATGTTGCCAATTCCTTTACTTTGTCTAATGAACATAACACATAATCGCCCTATTTGTCGTTTTTAAAGAAACTTGTTGTTTCACCTTAGCAGACAACATAACTTTTTTTGCGGAATGTCCCTCTTCATGTTGTCCAATGATGTTGCGTCCTCCATATAACTACAAATATGACAGCAAATATGTCACTGATCTACACGTGCAACATTGCATTGCAAATGTTGTTTTAATTATGCTTTAACATGTATACATGCAAATATATCTGTTCTATGGTTTATTTGCAACCTCTCCAAATAAGCAGATGTGAAGGACTGTTTGAGTCAAAAGCTTTAATGTGCAAAAGCGTTGCGTTACTGTATAGACTAATACTTTGGGTGTCAGTCTAGGGGCTATATTCCAGCAGGATAAAGTGAAGGACCAGAGGCTCGCTCAGAATGTGAGTCATAACCTTTTCTCGAGGGAGGTGAGGTACTCCACACAGCCGTAAGAAGGCCGAGCAATCAAACAGGCTTTGGACAGGTCATAGGCAAAGCCTTATTGCGCAGTCAGATCAACTGGCCTTACAGCAGCCCCGCAGGATGAAGGACACGCAGCGCCCAAATCACCTGCTGGTAACAGTTCCAGGTTGAGGGGAGGTACAGGGCAAAGCACCAGAATGTCACTGCTGATTTCCTGGGCCATTATTCTAAGGAATAATATTCTTAAGGGGTGGGGTGTGTAATAATGCTGGGCTCTGCTGCTAGCACTCCATGCCATTTCAAGCCCTACTACTTACTAAGAACATTACAACATTTTATCACAAGGAAACGTGATACAGAATACATCATCTATATTATAGAGAGGGAGAGAGAGAGAGAGAGAGAGAGAGAGAGAGAGAGAGAGAGAGAGGAGGCTCATTTTGATCCTCAGAGAGTAGAGAATGTTGGCTCCACTGCGATTGCATATTATTGATTGATGTCATTCAGAGTTGGTCTGCTATTAAGCACATAATGCCATTTGGCTTCACAGGTACCGTTCTCAAGTAACCTGTACTTTCTTTTCTGTTAATTTCTCATCTGCTTTTGTTTACTTTGACATATTTCTGTTGTCGCGTGTTGACTAAATTAATTTCTTACATACTGCAATACTGGCTAGTCTCTTTTTGTTTTGTGTTTTTGTTCACTGTAAGTATGCCTCGTCTATTTCATGAAGTGCAATTAATGAGTTAGTGGGATATTTTTGCACATATCATTTTACTACTCTGGTTTCTAGTTGCATGAAACAAATCTGAAATGTAGTCTGGGTTACTTCAATGACAACACATTCAGTCTGGCAAACTCAAAATTAACCTGGCTCTTTATTCGAACTTAGATTCCTCCAACCAATAGAATAAGATTCTTCATTTGGAAATTGGACATCACATTGAAAGAGACTACATCGCCACTGGGGCTACAGGACAGAGACGAGAAATGTTGAATTAAAATATAACACTATAACTGGATAAGAAAATAATCACGCATTGGATGTGTGAAGGTTTTCATACCCGACTAACTAAATAAACTAATTGATCAATGTGCTCTAGACAGCAGTAAGTGACTTATTAAAGCTGACCATTGACTGATTTTCCAGCATTTTGTCTTAAATGTTGTTACCATTGGTACCATCTACTCTGTTACATTATATCTTCATTATTTTTTCTTTTGTTAAATTGCATGATTCACTGAATTAGTGTCTATAGACTATTTCCATGGAATGGACATGTATTTTGTAACTGTACATACAGTATAATCTATCATGACATCCTCAGCAGTTATTTATATAGCCTATTACACATTTATATTTTGACAGTCTCACCTTTTTTTTCAAATCTCCTATTAACTGCATTACACTTTTTTCCTCACCTTCCCTTTAACCCCTTCTTTGTAATATGTGTGTGTGTGTATGTATATATATATATATATATATATATATATATGCATACAGTACTGTGCAAAAGTCTTAGGCACCCTAGATTTTTAAATATAATATATAGTATATATTTGGTCTTAGATGTTTATTTTTTGTTTTCTGCATTAGTGTGTCAGTAGAAAAGAGCAAATTTGAGATTTCCAAACATGAATTTTCCAAAAAATGAAATTTTATAGATACGTTTTTGTATTTTGTTAAATAAAGTAATATTTTAAGTAATAGACTACTTTTCAGATAAAAACTTGATAAAGGGTCTCTGAGATTACATGGAGAGCCAGAAGCAAGCGAAACAGCCAAAATCTGCAGAATAACTGTGGCAAGTTCTCCAAAATGCTTTGAACAACCTACCAACCAATTTTCTTACAAAACTGCAGGACAGTGTACTTAAGAGAATTGATGTAGTTTTAAAGGCGAAGGGTGGTCACACCAAACATTGATTTTATTTAGTTTTTAACTATTTACTGCTCTTTATATTATTTTTTCAATATGTATAACCTTTCATTTCATTATTTTTGAAAGCATCTTAGCTGTACAGCATTTTCTGTTTTACAGGTGCCTAAGACTTTTGCACAGTACTGTATATATATATATACATATATATATATATATATATATATATATATATGTGTGTGTGTGTGTGTGTGTGTGTGTGTAAGATTTTACATTCACAAGCAGTTCGCTCAGCTGAACAAGCCAGCTTCAGTTGCAAGGGTCATATAATCACAAGCAGTCTAAGAGTAAGATTGACATGGACATGGATTGTTGTGAATTTCTGAAACCAGCTTTGTGAAATACTCCACAAACCGTCATGTCACAGCCATCACCATTGCAATTACCACACCGTCACTGACTTTTTTACTCATTTGTCTGTCGACCACATTCCGTAGGAAACTTTACCTTTGCTTTGGAGCGTTTGGAGCTTTTGGCAGCATTGCTTTGGAATAGAGCTTGTTTAGATATTGTTTGTCGTAACTTGGCCTCATTTTTAGATAGATACTTTTAACAGCAGGCCTAGATTTGTCAAGTTTTAATGACTTATAGACAGTGCTTTGTATGCGTAACTTGACATTTTAGTATGTTGAAAGTGTGTTTTGTTGTGATCATTTTTGTACCGAAAGAAACACATAGTTGTGGATTTAGTCAGTTTCATATTTTTAAATGGATAACGGTAAGTGTTTTCAAATGGGCTACTGTATTGGGCTACACGATTGACCCACTAATGGTTTGCATGTCGGTAGATGATCTATAGGCCTAGCTAACATTAATTATGGCGTTTGCAACATAGCTACAGTAACGTTAGCCTAGTTAAAGTAGTTAGACTGTTAGTAAACTGTAGACTATAACTGTTCATTGGGGTTTGGGCAACTTACAACAATAGCTTAGGTGAATTAATGATAACATTGTCATAAATATAATTCTGAAATATAAATGAGCTTCGCACAAACATTATCAAACTGTAAAAGTAACTTTAAACAATGTTTTTTTTTTTGTTTGGCAATTATTAGTCAGCAAGGAAGTTAGCTTCCACACAAAACCAAGATACCGACCACAACATTTTTTCAACGTCCTTTTGCCTGCATATTGAGTGCCTAACTAGTTTCAAGATGAGATGCAGATGTAGCTAAATATCCAATGGGGAGAATAATTGATAGTGATACGTATTTGTGATGACGTAATCGGCAGGAAAAAGAGGGAAAAATGCAAAATCCCCTAAGATTGGGGCTTTATCTGTCTATTTACATGAAGTCAGAAGGTATAGTACAGAAGTTAACATTTTTAAGGGCAGAGTCATCATGGTTATTTCTGTTGGTAACCCTGAAAAGTGCCAAACTATGGGGCATGCCGGCCCACCAAGCCATAATTTTTTTTTTTTTTTCTTTTATTTTATTTATTTATTTTTTTTAATTACCATTTCCGGTCAGTATTTAATGACCAATTAGTAAATAAACACTAGTAAATTTTCAATAGATATAAATACTAAAATAAAATGAGTACATAAATTATTAATTGATGCTTTTACTTTAACCATTTCACACCAAAACCAGAACATGGATGATTTTAGTCTTTCCCATCTCACAATATGTCTAGCACACACACTTTCAGCAAGATTTGAGGGGAGACATATTAAGGTCAGAACTTGAGATGGATAAAGTCCAATTATTACTCATTTTTATTTCCTGTGTTCACCAAACCACTGCTCTCCCCAAGAGCACAGCATACCAAACACCATTAACAAATTTAAAGGCCCGTACACAGTGCAAGTATATACTGTAATCATTTGCGCATTAACGCTACTGAGCTCTGCTCCACTTGGACTGTATTTGTTTAGAGAGACCCATACAGAGTCACGCATATTTTTTTTTAGATTATAGCTTATTATACTATTAAGTAAAAACTTTTAAATTCATGGTGAAAACATTGCCAGGGCTATGTAAACCTGTGTAAAAAATTAGTGACCAAATCACAAATATTTGGCAACACTAAAGTCCTAACAATACAATGTGCCTACATTTCAGTTCAAGTCTACAAATGTTGCAAAAGCATTACTGTGCCAGGACATTATTCTCTTTCCTGCATGCCGTGTGCACACTACTCTTTGTGCCAGTTTAGATTAAATATTAGCAACATCAGTGAAAGAAGTTGCAAAGGTGAAAATTATGCCCGTTTGATGAATCTACCCCAGGCATATAGCTTATTTTGTTTTTCTTGCTGGAGTACAAATTGGTGATACTGCTGTGTGCTTGTTACTTATGTTGAAGCATGGTTAAGAATTAAGAAATAAGTTTCTTTGAGCAACAGAAAATTTGTTATGTATATGGAATATTGTTCCCGTATTTGTCATTGTCACGGCAGCAAAACTTGTTATACAGGCATTGATGAATAGACAATAGGTTGTATTGTGTTTCTCATTAAAAGCAAAATGCCCCTTGAGTCCCTGAAAATCTTAATATTTATGAGCAACTCGTCAGTCAGTAGAAAAACAATGCAAGTAGCATTTTATAATACATTTGTAATTAGTTTGATTTTTTTGTCTTATTTTTCAAATCAGAATTAACACACTGAATAGTATTGTTTGGCTACGTTTTTGAGAAAGAAAACACTTTCAGATGGACAACAGTGTATTGGACAATTGCTTCCGCACTACTGGGAAGTACTGTATGAGCAATTATCCCAGTTGTACCCTTTACAGTGCAGAATGCTGTCCTCGTTAAAAAAAATTACAAAAATAAAAAAACCTTTTCAAATACCATTATCAGCTGTTATTTGTAAAGTTCATTCAGCTGCAGTGCCATATTATAAATACTTACAAAATATTACATTCAATTTTATTTGAATAGCGCTTTTTTTACAAAGGGCATTCTCAGTAAGCAGTTTTGCAGCAATCCAGATCAGAACCTGATATATGGTTGCGTAATTCAGGTTGAGATTGAATGTTCTTGCAATCAGTTCTGAACTGAGGCTTACCTGGTTGTTAGTTGTCAATCTATCCTCTACCTTATACAGTAAGTGATATCTTGTGGATGTCACAAACGCAGATCTAGCCTGCTTGCAAAGTAACGTGAATTGATGTGAACACATTCAGTTTCTGGTAATCACAGAAATATTAAATAAAAATGGGGGTTATGGGGGTTAAAAAAAGGGCCAAGGAGGATGACTAAATATCTCACAAATATAACAGCCAATTTCTATTCACAGAGGGACCCTGGAAAAAACAACCCTGTGATCTCCACTTATAGCTACTGGGGTTCTGCCCTGTGATGTCATGGTCAACTTTATTTGTAAATCTTTAAATTATTCTCCACCTGCAAGTGGTAAAAAGAAAGAAAAAAAAAAGAAAAGCTAAATGAGTTGCTGAATAAAGTGGGAACTATTGAAAGGTAGTAATATTTTATATTCAGTGACAGTAGCCCCTGAACGCCACTTGAAATAAAAGTGATAGGAAAAATAAATAATTTAGGCAAATGCATTCCGTCTGCCATTTCAGGAGGGCCCACCTGACTGCTGTTTCAGTGGTAAGAGCACCCTGGGAAGGCCAGTAACTCAAAATGATAAATAATTCACAGCATCAGTGAGCCCAGTGACTTACAAAGCCATTACTATGTTTAATAATGACTAATCCAGATTTGAAGGCAAGCGTTGGAGGAACAGATTGGCTTATCGTCAAAAATCACGTCTTTTTGCTTCAGCTCTGCTCCGTGCTCTCATTCGGTCGTCTTCAGGCCGCGGCAACGCTCCGTCATGACCCTCTCAAGCATACTGTATGTTCAACGAACAAAGACGCAAGAAAATGGACTATGCATTATGCACACGCACCCAGATATTTTCTCCCCCCGCCATTAAATTTAATGTTCAGTGCCGGCTTACTTACAGTGAACATTTTGTTGTTTCTCATCGGTGTCCAAACAAACAGTTTCAGTGCGCTGATCTACAGTGAACGTGTCGTTTTTCCAGACGAGGGGGAAAAAGGAGCTGTTTTACTGTAAATGCTTCGTTAGTGTGTTTTCCATTCCCATGTACGGCCACTGGTTCCTCCCATTTATTACCAGTTAGCGTTACACTTGTGATTATATGTAACTCCTAAAGGGGTGCAGTTACAGTACTTTTCTCCACTTAGCAGTTAAGAAGGAGCGCCAGAAAGGAAATGTCAGACCCAAATATGGCCAGGTGCTGAGTTAAAGCAGCTGGAGCGGTGTTCAGCTCGGTGTTTGGTTTAAAGTAGCGGTGCGGTTACTGACACCAAACCACCGGCTTCTGTAAACAGGGAAGTAAAGGAGGAGGGGGGAGGGAGGAGGGATCAATAAAAGAACAACTCAGGATCAAAGCCGGGACTGTTTATTTATTTATTATTTATTATTATTTGTTTATTTCATCTATTAATCAAATACACTTTATTTGCAATTGTTTATTTGTTATGTTACCTTTAATGATAGATCTTCAAACAGCATTAGTAGTTAATTATTGTCCATCAATTGATGATGCATGCATTTATTCTTGTTTATGTAATCAAACTGTACAAACATTATTTGCTGTATTTATTACTCTCTAAAATATATGTAAATAAAGTTAAAATGCGCAAAGAATACTGAATTATTTACTGTACATATTTAAATCAAGGATAAGATACATCATGTAACTGCATAACATACACAATCATTTCAAGTAATTTTATTTCATGATACGTAGTTGGTTATATTATCAATTTTATTAATAATGCATTCTTACTGTATTTAGTGCATTGTTTTGTAAGATGTACTGTAAGCACACTTTACTGAAATATATATATATATTATTGTATAAACGCATGATATAAGTATTGGTGGAATTGGTTATTGGTCCCAGTTTTGACACTGCATAATGCTTTTGTCTACTAATGTGTTACACATGTGCACTTGTTTATTTGTATTTGCTGTATGTCAATGGGTATTGTGTCAAGTTGCATTCATAATACGCAATTATTTGTCTCAGTCTCAATTAATTGACAATGAATTACAATTGGGGATATGAAAATGTACAGTCTGAGATTATTATTTAAATATAGCAGCCATCAAATTAATGTGGGTTTGACTCCTGAAATTGAATACATTACAATGGTTTTTATGCATGTGCATAAATGCATCCCTTGCATGACACCTGTTATGCACATATACTAAATAAGAGCATAATAGCACAGCAGGCCAAAGACTGTACAACTATAAGGAACTGACTGTAGTAAAAATGTATCACAAAGAGAATGTATGTATTTTATATTCTCCTCCAGTCACATTTTCTTTAAATTAAAAATGCATTTTTAAAAAACAAACAAAAAAAACCCACTACAAACATAATTGCGTAAGAGAATACAGGTTGTATTTTTTTCTTATAAATATTTAAATTTTATATTAAGTGCTGTATATGTAGTATAAATCAGGACAATGGTTTAGATGATCAAAAATATATATTTATAAATTGACACAAATAAATGAAATAAAAGAAACAATTGTAATTCAATAATATGTATTCAATTGTGAATTGGCAAAATGCTTTCTTTTCAAAGCGTGCATGAAATCTGCTTTTTATTTGGTATGAATGATATAGATATTACGTACTGGGCTGAGGATGTTCAAATTAATTTTGGAAAGGGAGCCTGAGAGGCCAAACGAACACGATGCATGGAAGAAGAACGGGAGTGTGTGCTTGTCCCTGCTGTAGGGCTCTGGTCTTTTTAACTCCTGAGATGAGTCGCCATAGCTATGCCTGCACAGCGTCCGTTTAGCATATGCAGACCAGCCCACTCAAACTTGAGCGAGGGTGAAATTACTACTGCACGCAGTGAGAGAAAGAGGGGGCAGCTATCCCTTAGCATATAAATAAACCAATTCATCACGGGCTTTTCTACAAGAATAAACACTAATTTTCCTGACTGTGACCCTGACAAATGGCAGCGAGCCCCGCTCCTGAACGTGTGGTCATCTCTGGCGAGGCCAGCCCGAGAGCTCTCCACTTTCTTGCTCCGTGAGGCTAATAAACAGCTCATGTCAAAAGTGTTGTCAGTCCATTCTTTGCTTGTTTGGGTTCATCTCAGCTGGAGAAGAGGCTGAGCTCAGCGCAGCGCAGTGGCACTGTGCGCCGCGACTCGCCCCGCCTGACGTTATTGATTTCTATCCTTAGTGCTCTTTGTCAAAAATCAAACACAGGGCCCTATGGACCTCTTCACCTTTTAAAAGCACATATAGAGCTTTTTATGTATTGGGGGGAGGCTCTGTGTTTGGGGAGGTGGGCTGGCAGTTAGAGAGGGATGAGGGGGTGCTGTAGATGTATCGTGTTGAAACAGATTTTTATCAAGACAAATATGTTTTGTTCTCCTTTCATATCTTGCGCTCCTGTATAATTGCACTGTATCAGAGACACCTACAGCAGTAAATACACCGAAACACACACTCACGCACACACACACACACACATGCACACATGTACGCACACACACATACACACGCACGCACACGCGCACACAGACACACACACACAGAAGGGGGGATGTAGACAGATACAATAGACAGACACCTTTACTATTTGCATTTAGTATGTCTATTTGTACTAACTTAAATAACATGAATAAAATTTTCACCTGTTCAGTTTTTTTTTAAGTGCGGGAACTGCAGTGTTCCAGAGAGTAAAAAACAGAAATGCCTTTAAAATGTACATTCCTCATGATGTTACTCATGATCCTGAGTAAAGATGTTGATATATTATACAGTCATATAATTATATTAACACAGTAAATCAGTAACAAGACCACATTATAAATTCACAGAAACATATTAAAAATACATCTAAAGATGAAATAGGCAATCGAAAAATATTTTGAATAAAAGAAAAGGAAAACAATTTGATTACTTCTGTCTGCCCATGCAGGTACTAATGCATTAGCGTTTGCAGGTTAGTGAGGCAGCGGGCACATGTTGTGAATTTCATCACAGAGAAAGGGGGGTCCACTGTCCAGAGACTCAGCACCTCTCTCTTTCTCCTGACACAGAGAAAATATTATGCAGCGACTCGTTCCTATTGAATCCGCGTGATTCATTGCCCAATTTTAAACTGCCAAGCTGCTAAATTGCATCAGGTCTGCCAAAATTCATTCCAGGACTACGAAGGAGATATGAAAAATTAAATGTCATCTTGGTACAGTGGAAAACTTTTACCTTTCATAGAACAGAATATGCTACATTCAGTAATGATGGATGATCGCCCGTGGCTATACTTAACCTACTTAGTGATGTCATGTAGTGTAGAGCATGTTTACTTTTAAAAAATGGCAGGAAGACATAAACTTTATCAGAGGCTGACATCAACGCATTCTTCCCCAAATAAAGTGGCTTTTTATGTTGATTCACAGATATGTGTAATTTTTTCTTCTCATCAGACTCTACGGGGCAGTACATTATGGAGCGCAGCTTGAGGTGCGGAACACTTGATTTAGAAAGAAGAACCTATTTCTACCGAGCCCGTGCAGTCTGCTACAGTGGACTGTGACTGGGGAGGCTTGAAGTCGGACACAGCTTAATCAGGTTCCTCTTGTACAGTAAGTGTGTGTGTGTGTGGGGGGGGGGGGGGGGTGTTGCTGGTGTAGGAAGGGGGTGAACCATGACGGGGGTGTACTGGGAGGGGAAGGTGTAATGTGCGATGAAAAATAATTTTGACCATTAAATAACCAGAAAAGACCCAAATGAGTGTTGCGGCGGTGTGGCAGGGAAGGGGGAAGAAAAGGAGCGCTCTGCATAAGTACCCAGTCCAGCTCTGTAATTTCTCTCTCGAGCATTGTGTTTCTGTGACAGCTTCATTTGTTCAAAGCCCCGGCTACGCCATTGCTGTACTTCCCCAGATTACGATAGCACTCTTTGGTGCATTATTATATCTGTGCAAAAATAAATAAATAATAAAAAAAGGCTGAAATTTGGGAATACACTTCGCTCCGTCTGTGAAATATACGGTCACGGGAGGGTTCTCACTCAAATCCCTATTACTTGCTCATCTTTCAGAAGCACACACCAGGTACTTCAGCTTCCGACATTCAGCCCGGCGAATCTACATCCCTTTCCCCCCGCGCTGAGCACCGTGAGGCTGTGATATTTATTATTACGAATATCATTTGTATTAATCATCACGATAAATGACTGGTTTGGCTATCTGAATGCCTCATTTAGGGAAACTTCGCTCCAGTGTCATTGTTATAAATTACTGCCAAGGGTTTGTTTCACCTAAGGCTGCTTCATTCACTCTTTCATATATATATATATATATATATATATATATGGTTTTTGTCCAAATTTGCTCTCATCCCAAGCAAAGCACTCGAAGGACATTTGGCATCATTGATATGATGCCAGAAGGGGAGGAGACTTTTACATACACACACACGCTCGCATGCATGTGCGCGCACACACACACAAACACACACACATACACATACACACGGGCTAACATACATGCGTGTGCACACGCATACATGCACCAAACAGTATCTTTGTTTTTTTTTGTTGTTTTTTTGCATCTCCATTTAATTTAATTATTCAGTGCTACAAAGTACAATCATGCTTTATTAAAAATTATTACAAATTCACACCAGGTCTGCAGATGTGAAAGAATTTATTGCCTGCTTGTTTTTTCTAATTTGCATCATTGATTTTGCTGGGAAGAGTTGGGAAAACAACGCTCCTGGCTTTCTAAAGTGGGATCGCAGTGCACTGGCCTTCATGATTTATGATGTGTGCAACACTGATTTTATTTACATATGTTTATCAGCTTTATTTCCGGGGAGATTTTTTTTTTTTTAAGATAAAAAATAATTTCTGGAGTGGAAAGCATTTCTGTTTTTATATTAAAGAAAGTGTCTTGTAATATGAAAGAAGGGGTATTGCTTAATGTTCCCATTTGTATAGCTGTTTATCATGTCTTTGCTATCAGTATCGATTACAGAGTTTTGCTGTCTTGTTACCTTTTGGTAGCACGCAGTGAAGTTCTTTTATTCCCGAAGAATATTTTCCTTTTTTAACACTCTAGCAAACTCTAAAGAGAGGGTTCTTGCACAAAGCAGAAATCAGAAAAAAATAATGCTTTGGATGAAGAAATTAAATTAAATCCTCATCCAGTGTTTTACTTAAAAATATTATTTCCATACATTAAATATACATGCTAAATTTACACTTCAAAGTTTAGCCTATTACAGGAGCCATTAGTTATACTTGTTATACGAGATCCCTATGGTCGTGCTATGAATGATTTAACAGTAAGTTAGTGTAAACTAAATTCAATTTCTTTCAAAGCAGCCATCTCCTCCGCACTTTGGAGAGAGAGTCTGATGCTTTTGCCGTTGAATCCTGAGCAATGACTGGCTACTTTAGCAATTAAAATCCAGGGCAAAGACACAGCAGCTTCGTTTGGCTGAAAGACTGCGCCATTCATCATCTCAGCTGCCATAAAATAGCACTAGATGGAATCTTTGATTTTAGCTTTAGAAGAACATAAATCAAACTCTAAAGCATAGCCTGTCAGAGGCATCACTAGAATTATCCATTTGAGAGAGAGAGAGGGCTTCGGAGTGCAGGGCAGCCAGACTTTCTCATTGTTTCTTGCTCTCGCAACCCTCTAACCCACCACCCCCTCCGCCCCACACACACTCACACACACACACACCCGCACGCACACGCACACACACACACGCCCGCCCGCCCAATCTCGCGCACGTGAGAGAGGGGGCCCAAATCAGTGGCGCGCTCGCAGCCCTGGTGCATAAGTCGTTTATCCAAAGTGACCTATAAAATACTCCTCAAATATGGGGGGTTTGCTCCTTTAGTTACTGTAATTGTGCTCTTGATATGGCTGAAGATGAAATAAAAGGACAAGAGGGAGCAAACAGGGGCCCCCGTGCCTCCCTCCTCCGCCCACAACCGCGGAGCGCACACCCTCCTCCGCTCCCCTCCTCATCGCCGTGTTTATGGCATTCCTGGGAATATTAACCATTCCCGCACCATTCGTCAGGAAAGCTTGTCACGCCCGCGGAACGGCGGAGCGGAGTGGGCCCAAAATAATGGGATTAGGTAGTGCAACCGCGCTACACTGTTTAGCCTCATTCTCGCTGGCACTTGCTGAGGTGAGCTTCTCCTATTCCCACCGGGGGACCTTTAGCTCAAAGCTGGCTGCTTTAAAAGGAGACTCATTTGTTCAGCTGAAATAGTCCGAGACCTAATTTGAGAACGGTGAGAGGTGAGAGTTAAAGAGAGGCGTTGTCGCGGGCGATGGGTTTTTCATAGATTTCCTCTCTAGGAATACACGTTCTGCAGACCTGAAAGTTTTTTTTTTTTCCTCTCCTTTTGGTTGTCGTTGTTTAAATAAGATGACTGTTTTCACAGCCGGCTGGAAGGGGGCCTACATTGCCTCTCAATATGTCTCTTTCACAAAGATCCTGTTTTAGTTAAAGATAGTCTGAGCAGCTTTTTCTGCATATTTTATATTATATTTAAAAAAGAATTAAGGTCATTTCAAAATGGATGGTTGAAAGATGGGGGTGCAGAGACTTTGTCATTTTAAACTAGGGAGTGTTAACTGTGCATTACATACCGTTGCCTTCATTTTACCATCTCTGTACCTGTGCATATGAACGTAGTTGACAGGCATCAATTGTAAAACATTTGTCTCTTTTTTATTTCAACCTCTAAATGATTTGAAAAGGAGCCTGGCGATGAGTACTTCACATATCATCTAAAAACTGATAATGCTGCTGTCTTGGTCACTTAGGAGTGGATTCAATCAAAAATAAAGCAATGCATAAATGACCTATTTTAATTCCCTGCTCCATAGCGACATTCAATTATATCTTCGGCTGGCACGTTTTTCATGTGCTCCAATTAAAGTCTTATTTAATGTTTAAAGCATATTACTTTTCTATGTTATAAATCCCATAACGAAGTGAAGCGAGCAAAAGCCTGTCCTTTGTCTTTGATTTTATTGCTAAAAAACACCAACAAAGAGAAGAGAGTAGAAACAGGCTTGACTCCAGACTGCAGTAGCTTCCCTACTCTGATCAGATCAGGGTCTGCTCTGTTTGGACAAGTACGTATGGAAAAAATACAACCTTCTCCCCATCACACTAATTTTTATACAGTATTATTAAAATCAAGCACTAGGGCGTAATCACAATCTCCATTAGTTCCAAATATATTCCATCCATAAGTGATATGTACCAATTTTTGTATAAATATTTAGATTAAAATTGTGTGAAAATTCTTACAGTTTACATATATTGCATACATGTTTACTCTGATCATATAACTAATCAGTCATTCGCATTAATGCCTATCACAAATATTTAGATTCCAAGGCATATTCAATGCTCAAATGGTTTACAAGAGGTGAATTAAGTGCCCACAAAAGACAATGCGCACAGCCTCTCTTAAAAAAAGCACATTTGTTGGCAGTATAATTTGAAGGCTATATTATATTTCTCGGTTTTCAGTAATTTCAAAGGGCATCACGGAAAAGCGCATATCAGATTATGTTGCGATTACAATAACACAGTGTTTGTTTCTTAAAACGCAGATACACTTTCCATTTCCTCTTCATTGACTTATTGATGAAATATTCAGGAATACACTGGCTAAAAAGACTCCACCACCTCAAAGTAAGTGTCTTACATTAAGAGCATATCAATAATTTCTTCTTTCTTCCATGCCATTTTATACATATATTGAAAAATATGCCAATGCACAATGCAATTTTATCCAAGGATTTTATCCAAGGATCATTGTATGAGCTGCAATACTAAGAGATCTAAGAAGCAGACCTGTATGAGATCTTTATATTAATTTGAGGGATTACTGGAACTTCTAAAATGCCTAATATTGCTGTTTTTACAATGCAATAGAAATATTAAAACAAATGCCATGTTTATACTATAAACAAATATCCTAACATTTTAGAATATGTATATGGATAATGGTTTCATAAAAATGAAGACAGTTTATAGACAAAAAGTTTTTATTTTTTTACTGTATCGATTTTTTTTTTTTTTTTTTTTACAGGATCATGTATAAGCATGACTAAACAATAAACAATAAATCATGCAACATAGGGATCATTCTCCTTTTCAGGAAAAAGATGATAAAATAAATCTGAGGGGAGTTGAATGGACGTTGTTGGATTAATGCCTGATTATTCTGGATTATTCTGTCTGCTAGTGGCTACATAGTCATTGTGGTGACAAGCATAGCTTAGGAATGGCTCTGTTTTCTGGATAACGATGCTGATACTGAGCAGACTACCTCTGTTCATCCTCAGGCCACTGTAGACCTAGTTTGTAATTTTGATTCTGTGTTTGTCTTGTAGTTTGAAATGGAGGTTGATCAACACAGCCAAGTACATGCTCATTTCAACCTCACTGAATACAAAATGCTTTACATAAACGTGATACAAATAGTGCATTGCTTTAATATACAAAAACATCTTATTTGAACATTATTTTCTGGTAAACATATTTAGGCCCAATTTCCATTTCCATTTTTTTTTTTGTTTGTTTGTTTGTTTGTTTTTGGCTGTCAAGTGGACCTGAGTTATTATCCAGGCCAGATGTAGTAGGTCTAACTATAAACAAATCAGACCATCAGAAAACTGGTATTTTTGCTATTAACATAATGTAACATTATAATAATAATAAAAATAATAATAATAATAATAATAATAATAACAATAATAATAATACACATGTACACACATGCACACACACATACACTTTTTCTTTATTTCAAAACACATCCCATGTTCCACCAGTCAGGTCAATCACTACCACTTTGTTATGAGTACACACCTCACTATAATGCGCCCTGTTCATTGCGCCATTGATCAAGTGGGCACATCCTGTCAGCGGATCACAGCTGGCCAGTGGACCAGCTGACCCACCCTCCCCGCCCCCCAGCCTGCCCCTGCATCCCTCCCCCTGAAACCCTTCTTCCCCCCGCGCGGCTCCCGCAAACGCCAGGGAGGATTCTGGTAAGTGGGGTCATGGGCCACGTGTAGTAATCCATCTAAATAGCGTGACAGCGACAGATAATAAATCATTCATTCATCGTTTAATCCATTGTGCGTCTACACAAAACTCGGGGAAACAATGCGCGCGCGGCGCGGCCGCTTCCAGGTGTCTGCCAGCGGGGATCAGCTGCGCGGGGGCCTCAGCGATAGGCACTCGCACTGCTTATCAACAGCATCAGAAACAAATTCGTCTTTATGCACCAGGTACGTCGCTGCGACTCGCATACAAGTGTGGGAGCGCTGAGACAGATCCACCTCTTCATTCGTCTGATCTCGTACCCTCATGTGCACAATCTTAGCTTAAAACCAAATAGACTCCACCCCCAACCCTCGTAGACCCTTGTAGACAAAAGAATCTCTTCTCAAGGGTATTGGGTTAATGTTCCCTTAATTTGGTTTAATTTCAGTATGGCTTAAGCAGTTGGGTTCTTGCCATGACTCCTTGTTGAACCACAGGCACCCATCCCTGGCCATAAACTGGAGGTATCATTTGACTAACTCTTTTTATATAGGGAAACGCAGTTTAGTCTTCATGGCACACATTGTTTATCATAAAAATGTTCAGGCGAGTTTGACATCGACATTTGCATTCGGTTCCTCTTCAGCCGACAGTAACAATTTTTGCAGTAATTTAAGAACCCTTGATATTGCCGTTAAGTGCGGACCTTTGAATGTGGCTGAACTGATTTGCTCCCCCCCCCTCCCCGAAACACACAACCATCCCACCATCCTTAATTTGCCCTCTCTGCCTTTGGGATTCTTCTCGGTTTCCGAAGCGTGGCATCGCACCTGACAGTGGCAATGGAGAAGCCCCCTGAATGATCTTACACTTTAATTACCGCACTGCCTTGTAAGTGCTCCTGCAAGGAACTACAACCCGGGTACAGGAGACAGATACGCTATTCCAAATAATTAAATACTGACCCATTAAGCTGAGAACATGCGGACGCGCTTCCTCGTCCGCCGTCCTTCAGTCTCGGAAAAGCGCGGGGAGGAAGAGTCCTCTCCTCGCCAGTGAAGTCGGCCGTTTTGTCTCTTCCCTCTCTTCCCGCTCCCCTCCAACTTTGTTTTGTCTGACGTGCACAATAATTGTTTGCAACATGAGAATTCTGCTGCGCCGGCTGATTAAAAGTCCTTAGGTTAAAAATGTGACCAGTGGGTTAAAGTAATAAAAATGGCTATTAGAAATTCCCTTGGAGATGCCATTCTAGAAGAAGAAGAGGTAGTGGCACCTAATTACACCAGTTCACTTGGCTGCTTTTATCTGTAATTGGACTATATAGTCCTTCATTATAATTTACTTTCTCCTCCCAAACTGTGATAATCAAGACAAGCAGAACTGAATGGCCCGTAAATGGCCACAGAACTGACACTGGTTAATGCCTAATTATAACAACTAAATTAAGGAAGTGACTGAAGGAAACAGTGGGATAATCTTGAAGCACTTAATTCAACAGGAACACCATAAAGGTTTGGGCGCGAGATAAGAGAAAGCACTCATATGTTTCAACAGTTTGTCCTCATGTGGTGTTAAAATAAAAATATTAATAATAAATCCGTGAGACACGATGGCGGGACAACAGCAAGAATTTAAATGAATTGCCAGCAACGCACGCAATTAAAAAGGACACCACTGGAAATTTGTCCAGAATTCTGTAATTTGCTGTGGAATTTGAGCAGGGATTAGTTTCTTATCTGCCATCGTACCGTAATAGTCACATCAGAGAGAGAGTGGATTTGACTTTTCCATCTTGTCAAAACCACCAAGACAAGTACAGCAAATCGCATTTTCCCCTCAAATGAATTTGGTCTTTCCACAACTGAGCAATGTTTACCTCAAGAATGTTTTCTTAAAATGCAACCAAACCTCCTCATACACACGTGCACTTATCAGAGCTAATGCTTGTACGTTTCCATTATTCACCAAAGAGCCTTCCTATTTTCCTTTACAAACCCGAAATACCTTCCCTTTCCAAAAAACCTTCCGTTGTGACTTGCCTGTTATACTGGTAATCTTCTGAGGGGACAACAAAAATGTGATAAAGCATATTTCAGAACATAAAAAGTGGCACCAGGATTTCAGTTTGAGAGTGCAATGCAAAGCAAGAGCGGGAGAGCAGTTCAACACTTTACACACTCACACATCACGCATCCCAGGATTTGTTTGCGGCCATCAGCGTGTGCCACCTTCTTTGGGAGCAGACTGGCACAGGCTGGCAGCTGAATGGGCTAATCCTCGGGAGTGAGGGACACCCAGCCTCCCCGCTGTCATGCCAACGTGCCAACACTGACAGGGCCATTTTCTACACGCTTAGCATCACTCTCCCTCAACTCATTCACCACGGTGGCAATAAGCATCACCTGACAGACGGGCCGCGGGCTTTGATGGGGGGGGATTTGAGGAACATTTCAAGTCACAAGTCCCCTGATTACATTTAATGAGGGGGGACGTGTTCTGATCCGGCTTAAAACGCAGTGCACAAACCCAAGGGCTTGCTCCAGAAAAACCATGGGGACGGATGAGAAAGCAACAGAAAGAGGCCTTTTACCATATCGCTGCGTTTCTACGTGTTTAGGTCGCCGTGCCGAGGGAGGGTTTTTAAACTGTGTGGTGGTATTGTTAGCTGTGTTGGTGCTGTAACAGAATAGTGCTGTCAGACACAAGTCATATCAGTGCTGTTGATAATACAATTTAGAAGTATTTGCACCAAAGAAATACAGCGTTTCTCTGGTAAACATTTTTATATGTTATCCATATATTAATTATGTTCTGTAGGACTTCTGCAGCTATTTTTAATATACAAATATAACTACAGTGTACTTTAATTTGTGTCCCTGTTAAAATGGGGCAGGTTACATTATATTAGAGGGGTTTGAGGTGAGGAGGTTTAAAATGGGTGAGACGTTGAACGAACAAGGGTAAAGTGCATTCGACTGCACACGAGTGTGGAGAGCAGTGATCCCTGCTTTTCCCCTCCCCTCCATTGCTCCGGTTGTGCACCTGCACCTGTACCCACCACTCCCCAGGCCCCAGAGCCAGGCTCAGCACCAGCACCAGCCCCAGCAACAACCCCAGCCCCAACACCAGCACCAGCTGCAGCCCCAGAACCAGTACCAGTACCAGTACCAGCACCAGCCCCAGAACCAGCCCCAGCACCAGAACCAGAACCAGCCCCAGCACCAGCCCCAGAACCAGCCCCAGAACCAGCCCCAGCCCCAGAACCAGCCCCAGAACCAGCCCCAGAAGCAGCCCCAGCTCCAGAACCAGCCCCAGCACCAGCCCCAGAACCGACCCCAGAACCAGCCCCAGAACCAGCCCCAGAACCAGCCCCAGCACCAGCCCCAGAACCAGCCCCAGCCCCAGCCCCAGAACCAGCTCCTGCCCCAGCCCCAGAAGCAGCCCCAGAACCAGCCCCAGCACCAGCCCCAGAACCAGCCCCAGCCCCAGAAGCAGCCCCAGAACCAGCCCCAGAACCAGCCCCAGCACCAGCCCCAGAACCAGCCCCAGCCCCAGCCCCAGAACCAGCTCCTGCCCCAGCCCCAGAAGCAGCCCCAGCCCCAGCCCCAGAACCAGCTCCTGCCCCAGCCCCAGAAGCAGCCCCAGCCCCAGCCCCAGCCCCAGCCCCAGAACCAGCTCCTGCCCCAGCCCCAGAAGCTGTGTGCCCTCGTCACCGCCGCGCCCCACCACAGACTCTATCCAGCAGGGCTCATTTCATACGGCAAGGAGAGACGGGGCTAATGAATGGGGACACTTCAGATTCACGCCCCCTCCCCCTTCTGAATACTTACCCTACGGTAATATATACCTTGAGCTTACTCAGCAAAGTCAAATGCCAGTGCGTCTCCTCAATACCCACTCTTCTGGATCTTTAAGCATGCCTTCACATTCATGCATTTACGCTAGAGTTTTAGATCTTGTTTTAGAAGTGGGTAATTGAGAAAGAGAAAAAAAGGGGGGCCGCCCATACCTGCTCGGCCTATCGAGGACAACGGGAGGCATGACGGCTTTTGTTTAAACACAATGCTAATTTTCGGAAAAAGATGAGAGTTCGGGTTCATTCCTGCTAACCATATTTGATTTACATCAATTAGGACCCTCGCAGAAGGTATCATATCATGGGTGAGGTAATAACCCAGAAATAACCTCATTAAAAAGACAGCATATCGGTCTAAGCAGAATGAACTCATTGCTGAAAAATTAGTGACCTGGAAAGTAGCAGGACGAGTTAATGGTGCCACGGTGGAGAACGCGCTACCATTTACAAAGCCGAAGAGGAGAGGGGAAAAATCCTTCAGCCCGTTTCAGATTTTGATGTTTAATATATTCTCTTCTTTTTAAATGCACAGCCAGATTAGTGCTTTGTGAGTCTTTCAGAATGACTGAATCACAGACTCAGATTCCAAGAGAACCTTTTTTTCCCCAGATTAACTCTCGCCTGTGCTGTATGCGACTGTTTCTGTAACCTTCTCAGATTTTTGAGCAGATAAATTTGACTGCGGGGACGATTTATCAAAGGTTTGCAGGGTGCTTAACACTCATAAAACAGCTGTTGCATACAATATGTCCTGGCTGTGTTATTTGCATGTCCAACACTGAGAGAAACGAGAACTTTAGTTTATTACATTGCACATATCTTCTGATATGCACGTACGTATTCTGATGCGATCCAGCAATAACATTGGTGGGAGATGAGGTTTTAAGTGATTCTTTCTCACCTGTTTTTAGGTAGCCTATTGACTATATACCTATTTTCTAAAGATAATGAACTTGCATTTATCAATATTATTATTACAGTTATTGACATAATGCTAAAACACTAAGCATAACACTAAACAGCACGCGCATTCACTAATCAACAGTCACTGTTGGTAACGTCTGTTGCTTTCAGAAGATAAATCTTCCGACCAACAACCTTTTCCAAACCACCTTTCTCAGGTTCCATACCAACTAGAGCAGTATCACTTTTATAAATCATGGCTCATGTTTTACTTTGTGAACAAATCATTCCCACCTGCAGGAATGTAGAAATGTCTGCATCCGTTTTTTTTCAGCCAGCAGCCAGTCAATATCCACAATAAGTTATTTATTTATTTATTTTATTTTAATGACAGCATGACTTCTACATGGTTTAATAAGTGTCTAATGAGTATGCATATTCCACATTCAAAACACAGTTCATAAAAAGTGTTGTAACAAATTTTTACAAGCACATTTTCGCATTACATTCATAAGTATGCTGAACAATGTTCTACTTATGTACAAATAAATGAATTTACCCTGTTTACAAAGTGCATGTTTGTTTCACTGTCCTTTCTATGAAAATTACTACCATTCCAGTGTTGCTAGCCAACTTGAAATTGCTCCATTCAGTTATGTCCTATCAATTCTATCTGATATGAAGCAAAATTAATGTAATGTATGTTTGACCTTATTCTGTTTTTACAGTAAATGCAAGAGCATATTAAAGCCTACACATTATTTTCTATTGCATGGCCTTAGCAAGGGTTCTGAGAACATTACATTAATTAAACAAGTCTGAGTTTGGTCCTGTGGTGCCAGCAAAGAAAGGATCACACAGCATAGTGTTTACAATACAGATTATATGGTTTATATGTACAGTATACAGAGATTATTGTGATATGACAACCCGCAATTACATGAACGTCACAAGTTTCATACCCAGTGTTGTAAACTGCCACTATTTTAAGCTTGCATTTTTGAGCTTATGGATTAAATGCAACATTTCAAAAATGTTTCCAACATTGTTATGAAATTCATAGCTATGAACATATGTTTCAACTATCTCTGATAAAATGAACAAGAAAAAAAAGAAAATACATTAAAATGGTAATGATATGATGCATATGGTAAAGTAAAAACAGTTATATAACTTGTTTTACCTTTGTGTCACACAGAATACATGCATTGTATTCCATGACTGAATATATGTATTACAGTGAAAAACTGACTGAATAACTAGCATTTGGTAAATACACAAAAATAGGCAACACAAATAAATAAATAAATAAAGTAGAATTATAAAAAGTGAGTGAGCACAGTACATCTGCATTCTCAAGAAAATATCTGAGTGGCAAACCTGTTTATGTACAGCCTGTAGGAAAATAACCAAATTAGATAATTCTAAGGATATTTCTACAATCAACTTGAATTTCACATGCCGTAGTATGGTTCACTTTATTAGAGAAAGTACTGGTGTTGTAGCTATATTTTCATAGCCTTTGATAGCAAAAAGGAAGATCAATACATTGTTGTTTCCGAGCATTATCAGTGAGGACTGGAAGCAGAATATTTCCGAAAGAGAATATAATGTAGGCAGAGAAAATAAAGTTCTGATGTCATTGGGGTGCACACATTCAGTTGAGTCACTAACTCATACTGAAAATCCACTACCACATGCAAAGCATTCGTTGCAGGATTTCTCTGGGAAATGTTGTGTACATTTACATAAGGAATCCTAGTAAATCTGCCACAAATAGAGGAAGTGCACGCAAGCAATCTGTGTGTCTATGTACTAAACGTGTAGGGTAATGTTCTTCTTAGAAAATAAGTCCCTGAATTTGCCTATCTGGAGAGTGGTTACAAATTATTACTGAGCGTGTACAAGGCTACAATTTGTCTCATTTGCATAGATGTATTAACTATAATATATAAAAAACAAATTAAATATGAAAACAAGCTGCGCTAAATATGACCCCCACCCCCACCACCACCACCCCAGAAAACACATATTGAAATATTTAAAACTAGAGTTAAATCAGTGTTTTTATTTTCCTGTCCTATTTATCAGAATCTCCAAACCCTTTCTTTGTCACACATTAAATCTTTTGGACAGTGAGCAGCGCAATTAAGAGCTAAAACCATGAATGTTAACATGTAATCACCACTTTGATTTTTAACATCAATACAAGTTTGGGCACTTTGATATGTGAGCTTGCCTTGATGAGTCTTATAAATATATTAACATAACCTTAATTAGCAATTCAAATGACCCAACTAAAAAGAATATACAATAAGAGCACAATATATGGGAGATTTGGGATGAATTACTGAGAGTCTTGATGAACAAAGAAAGCCCTTGCTAAGAAGCATGTTTAGCCTTGTGCCTCATACCTTTCATCTGATTTTAAGGCCAGCAAAATCAAATGCACTCCAGCTTTTTGATTTCCTCATTTTTCAAAAAAAAAAAAGAAAAAAAAAAGGTTATGTCTAATTATTCAGTCAGCATGAATATTTAATTTTTCCAGAATATTCTTTGAAAAGAGAAAAGCTAAAGTGCATTTGTCGTTATTATTTCCTGTATGTGTCTGTGTGTAACACACCTTGTTAATGACAGAGGTCAGAAGAGAATAGGCAGACTCAAGCTAACAGAAAGGCCACAAATGCTCAAATAACAACAGTGGTTTGCAGTAGGGCATCTCTACATTACATTTATTTACAAACAATATATACATGCATAATGTGTCAAACTTTTAAGCAGATGGGCTTAAACAGCTTTAAACTAAGCCAGGTTCCACTCCAGTCACCTAAGAACAGGAAGATGAGGCTACAGTGAGCACATGATCGCCAATGCTGGACGACTGGTCGCAAATCCTTTGCATTTGGCGCCTGCAACCCATTAACATCACATGACAATGGGTATCTTCCTTGGTGATGCTCTGCCAGGTCAGTACTGCAGCCATCTTTGGTTCCTGTTTGTTTTGGGGGATTTGTGCCTTTAGACTTGTCTTCAGCAAGTAAAATGCATTTCCAATTGGATTCAGTTGATTGACTCGTCCAATCAAGAAAATTCAGAATTTTTCCTTAGTTGCTTTAGTAGTATGTTTGGGCTCACCATCCTGCTGCAAGCTGAAGCATCGTCCAATGAGTTCTGAGGCATTTTGTTGGATCAGAGCAGATAAGATGTTTTGTACACTTCAGAATTCACGCTGCCCTCAACAGTCACATCCTCAATAAAGCCAATTGAGCCAGTTCCAGTGGCAACCACACATACCTAAGCCAAACACCATGTTAAAAAAATACCTAAACCAACTATTGATGTAAATATCCTCAATTTAAAGCTGAAAGTCTGCACTTCACTGTTTCATTTCAAATCCAGTGTGTTACAGACTGAAATTGTAAGTGCTCTGTGTTCCATGAGTCTAGGGATTACTTAAGAGAAGTAATTGATGATATTGATCCACACCCATATATTAGAAACCTTATGGATTTCAAACAGTTTTGCGTGTAAATTAAAAATCTATATGTAGCGCACTGCAAAGTATTTCAACACAATACATAATGACTTATGCTGATGTAACAACCTGATGTAAAACAAATTGTACAGTTTCAGTAGTACCTGAAAGCAAAAATGTTTATGTTGACATGCTAGAGCTTTTCAGGATAAATACCTCAGTGATTTTAATGATGTATTCATCCATCAAGAGTAGGGAATTTTCTTACATAATACTGTGGTAAGAATAAGTGGACACCTGGAAGACATAATTTCTCTTAAATTATGTAAATGAGTTGACAAACTCATATAAATCTACAACAACAAAAATATTCATAGCTGAATAATGTATTTGTTACATAGTACAATATTGTACAACGATAGTTGACAGGAGTTGCAGGTATTGCAGTTATTGCATTAAATGAAGGAACATGTAAGGGATAATGACCGAGAGGCTGAGCATTACGCAGTCTGAATGCCTGATGTAGAGGCAGTAAACTGCCCAAGGCGAAGGACATTCAAACTATGTATGCCCAGCCCGAGTTCATTATCCCACTTACACCACTGCTTACCAGCAAAAAGCATAACTGTAATCAAAAATTTATTTTCAGAATATGCAATTCTATTGCAATGGAAACACTGTATAAGTATTCTAGCAAATATCCGAAACCTATACCATTTTAGACAAACGCATCTTTGGTTTTCAAAGTCCAAAAATGTCAAAATCTTTGTTATCATGGATAGCTAGCCAGCCAGCTATGGAATTATATTCAAAATAGACCCTAAACTATAAACACAGTCAAGCTATACTGTAACTAGACTAGCTACTCTCTATAGTCATTTGTGGACATCAAGCTGAACGTGCTTCAGTTGGCAACGGCTGGACACATCCCTCGTTGTTTGTTATCGAGTCAGACCATTGGTGCATGTTAATTTAGGACAGTGATTAGACTCTTGCCTGTGCTACTTCATAGCCAGGCACATATGAAAAAATATAGCACATTTCCCAGCCAATCAAAGTTGAGTATTCAGCCAAGCCGTTGTATAAATAATACTAAATTATGCAGTAACTGTGGAAAAAAGTAGTGGTATTAATGAGATATTTATCAGAACTAAAACCAAATTTCAAATGGACTAAGAAGGCTTGCTGTAAAGACCACATATAACAGACAGGACTGGTTTCGCAGCAACCTTTTCAAAGAAAATGAATCTGCCTTTAGACTCATTAAATTCCCAATAATTACACACATTTCCACTGTATCTTCATGCATTTAATTGCCTGTTACAAAGCTCAGTATTTGTGGCAGAAAGGCATTTCAGCATTTTTTTTTTCTCAGAATATTGCATGCGTGAATAATCTACCAGTTTTATCAGCAATTGTTTATCATAGCCACTTGATGCCTAATATGTAAAATGTACAGTACATGTTTGACGTAAACAGAAGAGAAATCAAATCTAAATGAAGTTTTCAGGAGCGAACGAGAGACAAGATTAAGTGGGCTCTGAAGACACAGGATCAGCCATACATTGAGTCTACCTTTAAGAGATGCAGTATCAATATGGTAGCACAGGAAGATAATAAAGAGATGTTTCTTGAGCTGGCATTTGGTGACCTGGCCAGAACAGCAATTGTATTGGGTGCAGTAATAAATACATGAAAATTCTGCATGATGGTAATCCCTATACCACCTGCATATGCACCCCTCCCCCACCCCCACCCCCCACACTCAGAAAAAAAGATTTCCCTCATCTAACATTATTATCTGATTCCTTAGGCCAATACACTGAGGTGGTCAGCTCAGACAATGAGACTCCTATGAATTATGATGTAATCCAGGAGGGCTTTTTGTATAGGGTGAGCATTTGTCGCTATCCCATGTTTCTGACAATAAATCCAAGAAAATACAAAAGAAAAAAAGACTAAGTTTCTTCTGACTCTCACTTTAAACTGATCCTTAAAGAGGCAAAAAAAATTGCAGCAGGTCTGATAAAGCTTTACACAACACGCAATATGATTTGTGAATGCTGGTCAAGATGTAAAAAATAAAAAAAAAAGTTTTGTGCAAGTCCCTCTACCAAGACATGGCTGTTCTGTGCTATAAATGAGGAACGTCTCTCATCTCTATGATGAAGAACCGTTAAAAAGCACAGACTGTAATAGTTACCGGCAATTAGACAGACAGCAATGATCTATCAGGTCTGATGGAGACACGTTGTGTACAAGCATTTCTAATTTAATGGACCAAAATGTGAGTCCTGAAAAAAAAAAAAAAAACAATAACTGTGAACTGCAAGCTACTATTAATCTGAGAGGGCTCCCGCCCTGAAAGGGAGCTGTAGGAGGCTGTGCAAATTGATAGCGTTCTCCGTTTGCCCAGCGCTTTTTGGCTGCCAGTTCTGTCAGACAAGGTCAGAGGTTAAACGGGTTAATGCCGCTTGTGTGGGAGGTGGGCTGAGCATCTGTCCATTTCTCAGGAGAGAGGGATGGAGAGAAGGGGCACATGCCAGGGTGCAGGCCCTACATTCCCCAAGCCAGGCGTGGTGAACAGCCAAAATAGACACTTACCCGCTTTGTGTCTAACCTCAACTGTGCACTAACAAATAATCTAAAGGGACCTTTCTCTGCTGTTTTCTTAGATTCTTATGTAAACAGCCTCCAATTATGAGCTACTATTAAACAGCCTGATACACCTTCACGTCTGGCATAGTTCAAGTCTGACTTGGAAATGTAAGTCCAGGTTTTTGTATTTCAGTAGGTCCAAGACTAGCTGGCAGGATGTACATTTACTCCAAAATGGGAGGCCACACACAAGTGACCTTCAAAAATTGCATTTGTTTGTGACATGGTGTTGTAGCTATGCAGATAAGTAAAAAAGAAAAAAATACTTTGTCATTACAAATTAAATTTCAAAGCTCCCATCTAAGAAAGAGATCAATTCCTCAACTGCTGCCTTACCTGCATCCTTAATGTATGCATCATAGTAAAGGCTTTTTATCTGCATGTTGTTCAATGGACTTAAGTGGACTTGATCCTGAGTTTGGTTACACTGTTGTAAGTCGCTCTGGATAAGAGCGTCAGCTAAATGCCTATAATGTAATGTAATGTAATGTACCTGCATTGGGGGTGTGTGTGTGTGTGTGGGGGGGGGGGGGGGGGGGGGGGGGGGGGCACAGGATGAGAACTGTCGCTAGTTTCATGAGATACAGCCACACATCATACACCTTGTTGATACATAAAGGCAGGCACCGACTGAACTAAGTGCATAGTCGTTTGTCCGTCAATCACATGCTTAGGGAAAAAAAAGATGTAAGAAGAAACAAATATAAATCAAACAAATCTACAAAAATTGGTAGACTTAATAAATCGCATTTTCAAAAGCCAACTCGACTTGCAACATTCTTAAATTCCTCAGGCCAACACAACGCCTGAAAATGATGTTCAGCTCTGACAATGAGGTCCCCATGAATTATTATCTAATCTACAGGCCAGCTGAGGGTAATATTTGTCAATCTGTTAGGCTTCTCCGGAGGACGTCTCTAACGCGGCCAGCGAATTCGAGCACTCCGACGCCCACAGGCTCTTGGCCTTTTTAGTCCAGTTTTTGCAAATGACATGAATGATGTAGAGACCCTGAAGGGCACTGGTGCAGTGGGGAAGTGGCAATCCACGCTGTATCCTTGTGGTAACAACTACAGTCAATAGGGGGTGGGGAGAAGAGAAAGAGGAAACTTTTATATAAGTTTAATTTATCTTTTATAGTGACAATACAAAAGGCTCTGTTCATAGTGGATGCACTATCTCATCAAGAGAAATCATTTACTTAAGAGACAGTGATGGAGATCGATTACAGCCATTTGTAGTTATGACACCAACAAAGTTGCAATGTCATTATCTGATGGAGAGACAGAAATCCATTATGAAGACACAATCAAATATTCAAAAACATCAGGCATACTCATTATTTATTCATGCTAATACAAGTATATTAAGAAAGCTTAACAGGGTTAGTACTCAATCACTCACATAGGGAATGATCCTTCACATTTATCAGAACCAGCCCGGCCACCCCCATCCAAACTGCTCTGAACACAAACTAGAACGCTCATATTGCGCACACTGTGCTTTCACAACAGCCGAACAAAGGAGACTGTAATCATTAGACACCTTAATTGCAACCTTTTTTGAGCCCATACTCTATATGTGGAACTACATTATTAAGTGGACTTTATTTTCCAGTTAACACATGCACGCATGCATGCAGACACCCACACCCATGCACACGCACACACACACAAGCGCATGCACAAGGACATGTACACGCACACACACAAGCACACACACACACAGACACACATACGCACACAAGCACATGCACAAGGACATGTACACGCACACACACAAGCACATGCAAACACACACAGACACACACATACGCACACAAGCACATGCACAAGGACATGTACACGCACGCACACAAGCACACACACACACAGACACACACATACGCACACAAGCACATGCACAAGTACATGTACACAAGCACACACACATACACACAGACACGCACACAGACACGCACACACACACTCACACACAAACACAGGTAAAAGTATCCAGCAGATTTAAATGATGAGTCCATGAACACGTCTTCATAATGGTGCATCAGAACTGCGATGGGCTGTGATGGATATTTGTACATAATAACGAAAGATAAATAAGTGCTGGAGTCATTTTTCAAAGGGGTACATACCATTAACACTATCTCCTTTTCCAACTGTCAAGCAATAAAAAGCTCCAGATATATTGTGTTTTAATGCCCTGTTATAAAGGAAACATAAAAATGTAATATACTGGGTCCCATCACTCTGATAAACAAAGCAGAATATTGATCTCACTCTAAATTGGAAGGAGAAAAAAACAATAATGTTGTATTTGTTGTAACATCAAATTACAAGCAGTAACAGTGTAAATTTTGCTTGAGTCTGTCATCGTGGTATAATTTTGCAGTTCTTCTACGTGCACAAGAATTGCATCCAAACCCGTCTCTATCAGCACTGCATCGACTGGGGAAGGAAATACAAAGTTGGGACTGTGCTTTATAGCTTGTCTGTGCTAAAGTTCAGCACCTCTGCACCCTGAATGCATTAAAGGCCTATGATTAACCTTGCCTTTCTGTGTTGTCATAGTCAATAAACCACATGATAATAGTCTCGTCTCTTCACTTGCGCTCGCAAATGCTCTGTACCTGTCGCTGTTCCCCTCCCCCCTCGCCCCCAGCTGAAAGAAAATAATAACAGCATGCAAACAAATGCTTTCAACGAGCATGACACCCAGAAAGTTACCACAGCATGCTTCTACAAACACGCTTACACCTCTTCAAATTCTCTCTCTCTCTCTCTCTCTCTCACTGTCTCACACACACACACACACACAGACAGACACACACACAGCCCTCTAAAGCATTGAGTTGGCCCTCCATAATAAATTGACCAATCAAAGCATGTCAGTCATGGAGGCTACCCAGCGCCTGACAGGTTGGCAAATTCATTCGTTGTTAAAGCAGAGTTCCAATATCCATATGGAAACACATCTGCTGTGAGTCACTGAGACTGGATTGACTATGTGTGATGCAAGTTAAACTATCATTAAACAAAGCGGAATAAGAAACTATCCTGTTTAGACGATGTAGATGTTGCATCTGTGCAAGTCACCTATGTTCATAACATTGAATGCTTTGTCGGTTTCCCTTACTGAGAATCCTCAAAATATAAAAATGCATGAATGCATGATATCCACCCACATGAAAAAATGTTGATCAATTTCAATGAATGTAACTTTTAAAAATATTTTGAAGTATATGAACTGAACAGGGATGTTCTGACCAGTCTAGCAGAGTACTGGAAAAGCTGACCATGACTGCAGGTTTCTGTGTGCTACTGCACTCCAGACAAAAAAAAAATACTTTTTTGCAGTTTCACCATGAATTTTCCTGGTGAAGCAGCACGTTAAATCCATCATTCATTAAAAAGACTTTCTAACGTTGTCAAGATGGCCCAAAAGAGCCACCGCATGTTGAGCATCACATGACTGAGACCAGTCTGCTCCTTCCTGCATTGCATCACTAAATCATGACTTCTTAATACTCTACCTTTTAGTGAAAAACAGGTAACAGTGTAACTGAAGGTACAAAAGGCTCACAGCAATAAGTGGTGGTTGATTTGGAAATTTAGGCAAGTGCTGAAGTAGCCAGGGGGTCCCAAACTAGCTTCCTGGCCCTTAAACTGCTACCTGAGGCTTTCCCCAAGGCCGAAGACAATCAGCACTATTCAACAACACAACAGCAGCCACTCAGGTTTCAAGGCAATACTTAGCCATTCACATTTATTAGGAAACAGGCAACCCCCCCGTGATTAGAATAGAAAGTCAAAAGCGCAAATCTTCACATTGAAAGACAAATATTCGTTTTTATGCATCCATTTAAATTTCGGCCAGTTACCGTATTTTACCATATTTTCAGGATGGATGGTACTCTATAAGACAGTGATTCATCCATTTGCACCATTCTCCAGCCTTTGCACAGTACAATAAATTAAGAACTAACACATGCCTACAATACATTACTGCAATATTGCCATTATATTATCCCTTTGAGAATAGCAGCACCACATAAGAATATTGGTTTACGTTTTTATACACCATACATAAGTTGTCTCAACCAGTACTTACATATTAAATGAACAGAATTTAACTTAAATCCTAACTGAGAAAACATGCACAGTAAAGTGCACTGTGATATCATTGAAAACGGAGGTATGCAGTTGAATTTATTTTTATGTAAATGTTTATTTTTATTCACACTAATGCAAAATTTGACTTATACAGACTTAGGAGTGGAATTATATTTAGACACAGTATTGAACTTGAAGTCACAGGCAATGTTCTGAAAGGAAAAACAAGAAAGGTAAAAACAGACTCACATCCTATGGACGCAGTGTCGTGTGTGTGTGTGTGTGTGTGTGTGTGTGCGCGGTGTATCAAGGAGGAAAAAGAACTCTCCCGAAGCCCAAGTGACACTGGAACAGCAAAAGTATTGCTTTGTTCCACTATAATGAGACCTGTCCGAAACGAGGGCAGTAAAACGCTATGTGGCAATATGGTCCATATAAAAATGATAATTAATTGGCAATTAAACACAGCTGCCTGTGAGTAGCTGGTAAGGTTTTTTTTTTTTGACTCACTCCAATGAGGGGTCAGGGTCAAAGCGACAATTTTTAAACAAGTATTTGTTTGGTCGCAGCAATTAAAGTACTTGAGATTTTATTTTATTTATTTTTTTGTTGAAAATAATGTACCATGAGCCAAAACAAAGCACTCCATATGATGGTCATGAGATAAAAGGTGTGAAAAAAATACTCTGGTGACAGTCTGCCAGACTTGAGTCAATGCTGGAGGCTGAAGTTTTGACTGTTTTGCAGTCATTAGTTCTGTGGGTATAACTGGGAGAAGATGACCAGCAAACAGATTTGAATTGTATTCTACAAGTAAGCGTAGGTCTGTGACATAGGTGGGAATCAGTTAAAGGTAAATTTCACACTGAAGTACTTTTTTCACACGCAGAGCTGCCAACATATGCAGCAGCTTGTCAGGTCATGTGATGCGTCTTAAGACAGTTAAATAGGCAAGCCTAGATCTGATAGGGGTCTACCCCAATCATCAAACAATTCTTAGGTTCTTAGGTTAAGAACTTAGCTTCTTGTGTTACTAGGTATTGCAACTGTGAAGTTGACAGCTGTATTTATAGAATTATAGCTTTTGCTTTAGATAATATCAGCAAAACCATAGGAAAAGGCACAGATAGACTGACATTTATCCTGGTATGTAATTAATGAGGAACGGTGCTACATTTTTTCCACTACAATAGGAAATTAAAGCCTCCGATTGTTTGTATAAATGTAAGCACATGCTTATAGTAACAGGCAGAAAAGTCGAGGTTTGCATGAAACACACAACAGTAAAGAAACGTGTCAGAAAGACTGACTGTGGGGGAAGTGGCTTTTTGGCCCCATTAGAATGCAGCCCAGACATTACCTTTTGATGCCAGAGAGAGGGGAGCAATGATGGACAGAAGGATGGAGTGACTGATGAAATCCTGGCAGGTGCTTTGTCAGGCAGTAGGCAATTTCAGCTTCGGGAGAGAAACCATTTAGAGTTGGGAAAGTTGCAATGTAAAGAAGGAGAATTTTCCCGGTCCTCGCGACCAAGCCTAGATTACGGTGCCCCGGCCGTTTTAACCAGACTTAATATTAACATGCACTGGTTGATGAGGTACCTTTTCATGGCCTATTACTGCGGTCTAATTTTGTGGCGTGTTCATAAAGAGGCCAATCCCCTTTTATACATTGTGACTGATAGATCCAATACCTTTGGAATCAGATAAAACTTTGACAAATGACTTTGTGTTGAGCCGCTCGCAATAGCTCCCTCTGTCCACACGCCGCTGTCCCTCTCCCATCACCTACCCAGGGTTTGATCAATGGTTCACACCAAAACACATCTGAAAGCCATCACATGATTAAAAGTGCTGGAGGATATTGCTTTCCCTCCATTTGCTTTCAGACAGAAAACTTCATAAAACTAAGACGACAGAATCCTCACTCTCGGCGTCGGGTCCTGGGTGATTGTGAACGCCCTGAAAGGTGGAGGGGAGGAATAACCTGCGGTGTGCTGGACATCTCTGTTAGGCCCCGGGCTAGGGAGATAGAGACTTTGTATCACTGCAGGCCAATGGATGAGCGTACTACTACAAGACTAAAGAGCTTCTACCATACACCGTGAAGTGTTCAGTGCTAAATCAACCGTATCTGATAGAGTGCATTTGTGTGTGTGTGTATATATATATATATATATATATATAGAGTATGTTGGTTAAGTTTAATTAACCCTGACCCTTGGTATAGTGGATGAGTGCATGGAGTGACTTTACTAGTAGTCTGCTGACATAAAGGCAGCTATCCTTTTGAAACTCGAATCAGGTGGTAGAAAGGAGCCATCGTTCCTTTCCCAATGCTTATGTGCTAAACAAATGCTTTTAAACGCTTGATTAAAAAGCAGTAACAAGAAAAGTTGACTTAATAAATGGTTGCAATACACAATAACTACACAACTTCTCAATTATTGTGCATTGTGTGCACTGATTATATGTTTGACAAGGCAGTTTAGATTTTTAATTTATTTTTTATTTTTTATTTTTATAATAAAAGCTTCCCAGCTAACAAATAACAGCCAAGATGACAGGGTTGCAGTGTTAACGGCATACATAGTGTTACAACCTACAAGTAATGAGAGCCTGCCACCGTTAGGCAAGTTCATCTTTTTGTTCTCTATACCTTACCTGGACAGGCCTGTGTGCATTCTCAAACAGGAAGCATTAGTCATCCCACTCGGACTTTGGGGGCAGGGCTTCAGAATGGGAAAGCACACTGCCAGCATTGGGTGCCGTAATAAGGCGGAGGAGCTCTCCTACCACAGACGTCTCCACCTCTTCCATTAACTCCTTCCCAAGAAATCTCAACAGCATCGGAATAAATCACCGTGACGATACAACAGTAGGGGTGATAAATCGCCCAAACGATTGCGGTGATATATGGCACAAAATGTAAATAATAACAAGTGCTGCTAATTGGTCTGCTACTTGGCAACAAATCAGTAATGCCGCTATTTGGCACAGCAGTGCAACACAACACCCAAATAATTATGCTGTGACATCACATCCCCTTTCTTTGGTTTTTATTCTCTGTATGTCGTAGGAGATTTAATCCTGTAATTTAATTCTCAAGGGAGCCACTTTTCCAACATTTGGAGAAAATCTATAATCTAATCATAGTCTTATACTTTTTGCAGCACTTTAGTTGACACAGATTATCACATGACTAAAAAAATTATGATTATATAATCAATTAATTTCTGCAATCCTTTGGATAGACTGCTGTTACCTTTCTCCTGGCTGAAACAATAATGTATTAGCAAATAGCTCATATTCACTATGGACTATTTTTTATACGTACTAATAATTTCACAGAAAAACGCATCAGACATGTTTCTGTTGTTTTTTTTAATGAGCAAGTACCTGTAATTTAATGCAACACCTGCGATGAAACCCCCCGGAACAGCCTTTTTATTCGAGCAGGTAGAGATTGAATGACCTCAGAGACTCATAAATGTGATGATTCTGTGCTTCGGTGTTGACCTGTCAGTGCTTTCCGCCAGTAAGCACGAACGGAGGGGGGGCCCTCCATTATGTATGTGCGAGAGAAAGAGTGTTGAGTGTTCAGAGTCCCAGCCTGAGAAACCACAGAAACACCAACCGCCCCCCAGCCCCCCCCCCCCCCCCCAAACCCACATGCAGCTTTTAGCCCTATCGTTTCAATCAGGTTTCATGAACTGCATTGATATAATTTGTGGTCCTCAGTTAAGTGGCTGGGATATTGAAACCCAAATGCAGTTCCAGTTTAATTAAGTCCTAATGACATTAACGGTAACGATATGTCACTGGCCGCTCTACCGTAAGCACACACCCGCGCCGCCATGCACGCGTTGTGCCTTCTCTCCTTCCTTCCTTCCTTTCTTTCTTTCTTTCTTTCGGCCCAGGATCTTGGAGCACACGACTGCTTTCCTTCTCCTCCTGGGCCGGCATTTATGTTTTTGCAGAGGAGCTAAATAAATGGCTCCTTTGCAGAGATGCCTGTGATGGTTGGGAGGAAGTCTAATGAACAGCAGCAGAAGGAATGATGGAAACGGTGACTTTTCCAATTCTGTGAGCTCCCCGGTTTATCAGAGCCTGGCTGATGGGAGTCCTTATGCCCCCCTCTTTGATTTAGCCTTTTAGAGGCAAAAAAAGAAAAGGAAAAACATACATTATCAGGGACCTGACGCTTCGCTGCCGAGTTTTTATAATTAGTGCGGGATGTATGACGGCAATTGTGGCCCTAAAATATCATTGATCAAAACCAGCTATTGACAACTGCATGTACTGCTGTCCAACAGCAAAACAGGGCCATATCTAAGTGTTCTTGGTGAGAGAGCACCATTTATATTGACCTTCCCCTATGTCTCTCATGAGTATGCAGTGGTACTAAAGCAGTTACCTGGGAGTTGACTAGGTTTGAGTAGAGCAGCACAGCCAGCAGCCACATCAAAACAAGTGTTTGAATTGATCAGTTGAATAATAATAATAATAATAATAATAATAATAATGAATTAAGCTATATTTGGTATATCACAATAAGCAGAAGTAACATATGCATTTAAAGAAATAGAGTGATCTTTCATTATCTGTCAGTAGTAACAAGTTTGTAAAAAGGGTTTTGATGTCATTGGTAAATTTTTACCTAAAACTGTGAGCAAACTGCAGAACTGAAATGAGGTAAGGACAACGTGACTGCAGAATTTGCAAATGTGTATTGCCCTATATATCGATCCACTAATGTAATATAACATGATCAAAGAAAAGACACAGAGCTTTTGTTGTGTGCCACTGATTTTGGAATGAAAATGTCTGGGAAGTGGAACATAGTCATACATCAACAGTAAAACATCTAATTTTCATATTGTGGTAGCATTGCAAAAGGTGGTCTTTGCTTATGGAAAATACAGCTGGTGATTCTCGATTACTGTGCATTTCATTTGTTTTCCATATTATTCATACTTTTTTCAAACTAACATGTAGCTTTAAAGTATGCACTGTTTTCCCCACCTGTAGTAGAAATCCCTGTAGCAATGTCTGAGCTTTGTGACCTCAGTGGGTGAGACAGGTGAGCAGAGGGAACAGTTGCCAGGGAACACTGTTAGTGTCATATGTTAATGGCTAGCTACACTTCAGTATTTTTACTGTCAGTAAACTTCTGGAAGCTAGCCAGCTAGCTGGTTGTTGTAATGACAAACAGACAGGCACAGACAGGAAGCGGGGTACAATTCAGAAAAGCTGAGGACAAGCGAGTTGAACATTAAGGAGTGGGTAGGGTCATTGTACTACCAGGACATTGTATACATCAGACTGTCTCAAAACACAGCTGCCAAGCAAGGGAGAATGTGGATAAGGAAGCCATCGTGAGACACACTTTGACAGGTTACAGAGTTCAATAGCTGATGTGGAGTAAACACATGCATATGACATAAATATCCCAGTCACAGAAATTTCCTGAAGGCAGTGGCAAGAAGGAAGCTGTAACTGGAGGGAAAAAAAAAAAAAACTTGCAACAAAGCATGTTGTGTGTTTAATGAGGTTATGCGATTAGATGAGACAGAACTGCAACTTTTTGGTCTACTCCAAATGTAAAACATTATATCTGGTGCAAACCCAACATTGACATGCCAGCTTTGTGTTAGCAAGGGCAGAAATTTATTGAGGGTTGTCTAGTAAAGCACTGACCTCTTCCTATCAAATGGCATCCCTGAACAAGTTGTGCACCGTGCATGTGCGCTGGCATGTACTGTGTATTAAACTGCATTGCCGACGATTGCTGTACTTACCTGCAGGCTCTTTTGCTGGCAGAGGCATGACTGGCAGACCTGAGGACAAAGAGGAAAACCAGTCAGCTTGCTTGAGCTTTCCTACTTCAGACCGTCTTGCTAGAATGCATGTTTGATAACATGTAGTCAACAGAGCTGACAAGAGGGAGACCCCTATATACCAACACATGGGGAACCAACTAAACTGACTGAAGAAGAGGTTGTGAACAACTTTTTTGACTGGCATAGTATGCTTGTTGAAAATTTGTGGTGACTACTTCACTCTGATGGTAAGGGTCAATATGAGTGAGGTTTACTATTCAACAGGGCTGGCTGCAATCAAGCCTGGCTGTGTTCAATCAGCGGAATCTAATTCCACATGGGTGGTACGGGTGTCTGATAACTTTTTTTCATGAAATAAATGAAATCATTTTTTTAAATGTGTTTTGTGCTCTCAGTTTCCCTTTGTCTAATATTGCATTTGTCTAAAGATCTTGTGTCTACACACACACACACACACACACACACACATATATATATGGATGCATGTGTGTGTGTGCATATGTATTTTATGAATACGAATATAAAGATATCTTTTTTTTAATGCTTATTAGTTGTACAGTATGTTCATTACAGTCAAATATTTCCAAACAGAATACTGGCTTGCAAGTTCTCTGTAAGTCGTTAGCTATATCTTTTCCAAAGGTGGAATATAGACATGCATTTGTTTTATTTCACAATGTTTCCAAAACCACTATATCACTTATACAATTGTAAGCTGGCTTATCTGCCCGTTTTGGAGATAACATTTGCTAGAGTTTACTTTCCCACGAGTAAACTCACCATTCATTTCGAGGAAGCTATCAGCCTCAGAAAGATTTATGGGATATTCCCTCGCACTTAAGTGTGTCTTTTGCAGAGTACGTGGAAGGATGCAAAACCAAAGCCTGAGAGCCGGCACAACGCTCCCTTCACTCGCATTATATGGATTTTAATGAAACTCAGGACTGCAACAGACATAAATCTGAGTCTCAGTGGGATTCCCCCCAAGTGAATGAGGGCAAATATAGGAAGTGAGGCAACGTCTTCAGTGAACCGGAATGGAGTCATGGGTGCATGGCTTGAGCTCACTCTGTGACTTTATCCAGAGCCTCGGCGGCAAGGGCGGAGACCCCACATAATCTGATCTTCTACTTTTAAAGTCAATGTGAAACAGTAATCTTAAGTGATACGTTCAGCAGAATTTAAGAGCTCACCTAAAGACTGCATTAGTATTGCTTGAACTTGATTTCAATCATTTTGAAAATGGGGGTGCCTTTTCGATAGAGAAACAAATTGAAATTATTTCAACAAATCACTACAGCTGCTATCTCACAAATATGGGTAAAACAAATGAATGTGTAGTTTCTTTTTTTTTTTAGTTTAGTTGTTGTGTAATTACAGAACCCAGTTGCTTTGTTGGGTTATTTTAAAGGCAGAAAAAACATATATAGGTTGATGGTATGAGGTCAGATCCACACAGAATTTATTAATGTCTCACATCTCTTTATACCCTGACCCCTCGTGCCAAAGTAAACAAGGCCTGCCAATGTTGAAGGAGCACCAAGGTGGCAGCATTATATTTTAATTTAATTACCTCCCAAAGTGTGAAAAATGTCTCTAAATTTAACATCTATACCCAACAGGGCACTTACACCTCATACAATACAATAGTTTCTGTATGACCACCAGTTTTTGTTATATAATGAATTCTCCATCAGCAAATACATGCAGGCACACATAACACGAAAAGGAGGAATCCAGGAAAATGCTATGGCATCATTTTACATACGTATATCCTTATACTCTTATTGCTGGAATTATTCCAGTTATATGCTCGTTTAATGATTACACTTTTCTGTCACACCATTGTTTTTACACTCGTGGGCAGAACTGATTTCCTGCCAAATTGTCTAGTCAGCGACTATAAATTCACCATTGATGTCTTGTTTTTCAGGAATAATTACACTGTAGCTTAAATGTTAGCCCATTTACTACCGGTGTAGGAAGTGACAATAAAATCAATTCAAAACAATTCCCAAAAGTGCGCAAAATGTTCTGCAGTGTAAGAGGATTAACCGAGCCTGCAGCCCACTCCCTGCGTTCACTTAGCGATACCCATCTCCCTCACCTGAAATGGCGAGGGCCAGCGCGCTCCTCCACAGGAAAGGGAGAGGAGGAGGAGGAGGAGGAGGAAGAAGGGGTGCTGTAGTTTTGACCCCTTTTTTTCCGCTGAGCTGACTTCCTTACTCTGAAGCTCAGGATCATTTCTCAAGACTCACCCGGAGTTTGAGGAATCGCGGGGCCCGATTCCCCACCCTCCTCATCAGTGACATCATGATGAAAGCTGTCTTTTTCCCCCCTCCCTCGCCTAGTCGCTACCTCCCTCTTTCTGATCTCTCTCTCTCATTCTTTCGCTCCCTCTCTCCCTTTCCTTTTTTTCCCCCCTTCGCCGATGTTTCCGCGGGAGTCAGAAACTCAACAAAGCGGATCGCGCGAGCGCCTGGCGCCGCAGAGCAGAGCAGAGCAGAGCATGCTGCTCGTGTCTGTGACCACTGTATGCAAAGCTTGGCATTAGTCACAGACCGGCCGCCCCTGACAGTCCCGGCAGTGTGAGGGAGATTAATGTGAGGTAGGGCCACTTTATTATTGTCACTCTGTTCTTTCACACTCTGCCTCTGACTTTCAATTCTGCTCCAGGATTAATTGTCTGCTCCCTCCTTCCCCCCCTATGACGGATGTGGAGGGACGGGAGTAACACAGGCACCTGCCTCTGGCCTTGACAACCCCCAGCCTAGCCCGAGGCCAGGGAGGAAATATGGTACATGGTCACTTTCCTGGGCAGCGCTTGCAAAACAACAACCACAACAACAACAAAAAAAAAGACAAAAAACCTGTATTTTTTTCCACTGGCCACTGTGCTGTTACATATCAACTGGGTAAAAATAGGATTCTTGCTTCCGAAGAAAAAAGAAATACTGCTTTACACTAAAAACACACCAAAATATGCATTTACTGTTGTGTCTTGAATACTGACCATGTTTCCTGTTAAATCTAAATGGAGATTCAAATCCACAGTATATGCACATGTATGTGTATGTATACATGGAAATACAAATACATCAGTAAGTCGTGTTTATGGCATTTACTGATGAATGATATACAAGAGGTAGGGTGTCACATATAGAAATGGTATCTTCACCTTGGAGACTGGAGACCGGATTTCACATGGCTGTCAGGAGGAGGTTGCTGAATTAGCCCCTGTCCCACACACACACACACACACACACACACACCTCATAGAAATCAGAACATGAAAGAGTACTTAGGAGAGGTAGAATCTGAGAGTAATGTGGATGCAGGAAAGCACTGAAGAGGATTTATATAATCATGGAGACCTCATTGGCCCATCATGGTCTACTAGCCAGGTTGCCCAATAACTCTCATGTAAAACTCCACTGTTCGTCAGAATAGTTTTAATTAAATAACTTTTTTATGCATCTTTTTTTATGTGTTCATTGATTTCCTTCTGTGGTCCGGCACTGGAGTCCCCAAAGCAGAATACTCTCATGCCATAGGAGGAACTCAGGACAAATGACAGTGCACTGGATCCATCTCCTGCTCACCGTCTGTACTCACGCACAGATTACATTGCTGCAATCCCCCCCACCCCCCCACCCCCCCCAACCAGCCCTCATCTCCCAGGTTTCAATCTGCACCTGTCCTCTTTTTACAGCTGGGAGTTTGAGTTTCTTTGTGAAGGCAATCACTCTTGGTCTCAATAAAGCCTTAGCTGATTGCTGTAGCATGAAGCTTCAGACCACACTGTTTTGTACATATTTCATTCCATAATGCCTGGATGTATAAAAAATGTATTTTTAAAGGATTGCTTGACACCAATGCCTGCAAATAACTTCACTGGAACAGAAAAAATAGAAAAAGTGTAAAACCTAACTGGTTTATGTTTTAAAGTGTTTAATATACGTGACCAACTGCAGAGGAGCACTACGCCTACCTTTGAGAGATTTGGCAAGAAAGAGGTTAATAAAGTCTCTAACCATAAATTGCACAATATGGACACCTCCATAAAGTTACATCCAATATATAAATATATACACACTCTCTCTCTCACACACACGTACAAAACGAAGATGCACATACAAGTATTGAGTATGTGCACAAATGGAGGATAAAAAACAGGTCCAGATACTGGCACAGAGTGCAGTTTGTAACCCTGAACTCTCACGTACACTCTCAGGAAATACTCCTTTTGTGGAAGCACCTGAAACAAAATGGGCGAAGGTGGCTGAAACAAAATGGGCGAAGGTGGCCCAAAAGCAAAGAGCTGCCTCTTTAAGAAACCCGAAAGGAAGGAGAGTGCCGAAACATCCTTCAAACCTGACATTAAGTATTCAGATGTTACTAAAGCAAAGTGTTGGCAATTAAAATAATCAATCTTCCCGGCGATGCACCTAACAGCTGTTCAATAAGTCCTCCCCTTTTCCTGGGGAGGGGAGAGAGGAGGTCCACTTTTAGCTGTCCTTCAGCGATGACATCGCCGGGCTCCCTCCCGTCCTCGCGGCGCGGGCCCTCCTGGGCCCGGTGTCAGCCGGTTCTGCTGTGTTGTTTCTTTGTTATAAATAACAACAGGCCACCTGGACTAGCAGCGGTACCTGGGCGCCGGAGCCTTAATGATCCCGCAGGCTAGCGGCGCGGCTCGCTCCTGATCCCAGATAATGGGACTGATGGGAGCTGGAGAGGAGTGACGGATGACAGAGACGGATGGCTCCAGACAAACATGTGCTGACAACCAGTGAATACGGGGCAGCCTTGCAGAAAGGTCAACACTGAAAAGTACCTCGCATGACTTTCAAAGTTTCACCCAGCGGGGGAAAAAAAAAAAGACCCTGCCCCCGCAATCAGGAGGGTGGTAGTGAGTGTTTTGTGCCTCTGTGCGTGTGTGTGAGTGTGTGTGTGTGTGAGAGAGTGTGTGTGTGTGTGCCCCATTTATGTACATGCGAGTTGTTTGTTTTGATTACTTTTCTGAGTCTCCTGTTGCCCCATACTATGAATAGATTAAATAATTTTTCTCAGCAAGAGGTGTTATGTATTGGGAAACAAATATATGCATTTCTTAGGGGTGTGCTTAAATGATCTCCTGTTTAAACATATGCAGGTCTTATGCACGTAATATTGCGGAGCTTACAAAATCACGGAAGACCCACATTTCTGGACTAACACATGGATCATGATATTGAGCGAGTGCTAACTGCTAACTGTGCTAACAATTTTCGATTGTCGTAACCACAAAAAAGAATGTTCTTGCCATGTTCGCAATGTAGCAGAAATGTTCATCTGTGTTTTGTGTTAGCGGGGTTTCCAGCCAGCCTCGGTCTCAAGAGGTGCCCCTACTGAAGCGCTGCTCGTGCTGGCGTACAAAGGGCAGTAAATTACGATACGTCTGCATCTATAGGAATGCTGAAGTATGTGTGACGAGCCCGAGACTCACTCTCCCGCAGGATAAAAAATGGCAGGTTGTGCTGGGAAGGGGATGAGAGGGGGAGCAGAGGAGAGGAGGGGGGAGCGCGTCTCCAGCTTACACTTGGGACAGTTGTACATCTTCATGCCCTCGCCCCTCGGCCCCCATTTACACCGGAATAAGGCTCGTGCGAGCTCCCTTGTTCAGCATGCTGTTTTTTAATCCAAAACAAATGATTGCAGAGAAAAGGGGTGAGAGGGAGAAACAAAAAAGGAGCATTATCACCTTGGCCAAGCATCAGGAGTATAAAAAAAGAAGAAAGGGTCTGTGGGCAAATTCATCTTCCTCCTGCTACAATCAATCTCTCGCCAAAAGAAATACACAATAACTAGGCAGGAAGGGGCCAAGATTTATGGGCCAGAGCCATCTCCACTGACCAGCATCCACCTCACCCGCTCTGTGCCTAACGCTCCCTGCTGGACTGCTCTCTCTCTCTTACTCGCTCTCACTCGCTCGCTCGCTCTCTCTCTCTCTCTCTCTCTCTCTTACTTGCTCTCTCTCGCTCTCTCTCTCTCTCTCTCTTATATACTGTCACTGTTGACCATTTTACAAGTGCATTAGCTTTATTTAATGAAATCAGCAAGTTATTTAACAGGTACAAGTTATGCAGGATGTAAGGTTAGTTGTAAAAGTAATAGTTGTAATGGTTTAACATCCTAACTAGAACATTTTTATACCAACATATTCCTTTAGTTGATGTCTTGATGGCCAAGAAAGCATAGGAGTTTAAATTCACTTTTTTGTCTCCCAATGTCCGTAATTTTTTCACGTTTACTCAATGTATTTATAATGCAATAACTGTTCAGTTACAGATATAGTTTGCACTCATTTTTTCATTATTGATATTACAAATACAAATAGTGACAGATTACAGAAAATCAGCATGCTTAAACTGACACAGTGGTCTCTTCTCAGTTTGCTTATATATCAGGAGGACACTCGTTTATATTTCTGGTATTTTTACAGGCTTGCAAGAAAATGCTGATCTCAAAAATGAATATGAAAACCAATAACCGTTGTGCCTATTAGCATCATTCTAAAACAATACACCACTCAAAATGTAAAAAATAAGATTTAACAAGAGATAAATTAATAATACATAACCAATTAAATGTGTTACATATTATTCCACGTAAACAGACTTCTTGAGATGACTGAATTTTAGAACTTTAAAAGTTTGCGTAGGGTGGAAAAGGCACAGTAAGAGGCCTGGCTTATTGACTTCACTTCCTGGACAGGTCTGCCAGCCATCACCCACATCTAATTTGAGTATAATCGATCCTTCAAATAATTAGGTCTTCATGAAATTGGCAAATGCAGCAAATTAGCAAAACTCCTCTTTACTGCAACTCTTCAGATGTTTCTATTAAAATGTCAATTGATTGTGAAAATGAAATTATAACTTTAATTAGGCTTTATGCATATAAAGGCATTCAATAATTACCTCAAACACAAATGAGAAAGCGCCAAGGAGCCAGCAGCTGATACCTAATGTACTGAAAAGATCACATTACCTAGGAAATTGGAGGACTACTTATTCTAATTATTATTATTTGGTGCTTAAATTTTATGAGGAACAGAACTGATACCAAAAGGTAAAAATGTACATTTTTATAGGAGAACATTGCTAGGGTTCAATTAGAGACCTGGAACCATTTTTGACACTTTGACATTTGTTCAAATACATATGTGCAATATCTGATTTGATTTATTTGATCTGTCAATCAAATTATATTTTATATTTCAGCCTTTGAAAATTTACCATGGACTTCCAACCAAAATGGAAATATATTATTTTCAGATTACATTTTTCAAAAGAAAAGCCTAATTTTTTTTTTCCTTTGGGGGGGCGGGGGGGGGGGGGGGGGGGCGGCAGAGGGGGTGTTCCCATAAGAGCAGATACAGCGCACAGAGGTAAAAATTCATTTCTTAAGAGCTATATATCAAGCCATATTTGTTTAATGAGTCTAACAGTGAAAAGATGTATAGAACATGTCAGGCCTCCAGTACCAGTGCGTTCTGGGAAACAGATAACATCAGAGAATGTGACCGCTCACTCTGTCTCCACACCCGGCTCCTTTATCTACAGCTTCCTCACCGGATTATAAATGAGAGGGCACCAGGGAACAAGGAGCAAAAATAATGGGAAAAAACATCAGCTCAGGGAAAAAAAAAAAAATGATAAAAAAGTGAAAACAGATTCATATTTACCACAACTACCAGAAAGAGAAAGTTCAACAGCCATAAACTTTTAAGTAATAAAAATGTTATTTTCATTTTTATTTGCCATGCTGCACTTTTTTCTTGTTTTTGCATGTATAACTAACCTTTATTTCCCGCGCTGGATCCCTCTTTTGTTAAGATATGTAAATGAAATGCGAGTTGGAGACGTGGGGGTAATTAATTGTAAATCTAAGAATAATGTTTCCTTGTCAGGAGTGTCTTTGAGTTGTGTAACATTTTAAAGAGTAATGCGGTTAAGTGTGCTAGCATCCGTTAGCGGACTGTCTAACTGTTTGGCATCCGGAATGCTTAAACAGTGGCAGTACTTCGCCCCTCCTTGCCTTGTCTAAGCCCAGAACTTCATAACCACCTCCTTGAGTATTTCACCAAAGCCCTAGAGTATACATTCACCACAGAGCCAGACAAGAAGCACAGGAAATGGCAGCATGTTCCCAATGATGGCTAAAATCCCCCAGAATCCTGCTGAAAAGCTATTTAATCCTAGAGTAATCTACTTGTTCAGTAGGATGCTTTTCAAGGCTTTATTATTTCATAATATTTGGCTATTCCCTGTATTTTGTTGCTCATAATTATATTAATTCGGCACAAAAAAATGTCAATTAGCTTTATGTCCAATCATTTTAGAAAAGTGCATTGTTTTCATCTTTGTGCAGTCATTACTACTTCTAAGGTAAAAAAAATCACTTACTATATGACCTTGTAACCAATAATTCAGAAGAGGAAAAGATATAGTGGAAAGCAGAAGGGTTAAAAAGTTCAGAGGTATTCATCCTTTCTCTTTAAGAAGTGACAGATCTGTCCCTCTGTCCAAACACATTGTGCCAAAAAACATCCACACCAATGACGGGCCATCTCGAAACAAAGGTGTGAAAAAGAATTTTAATAAATAAATAGAGAAGCGCGTGTGCCACTACATGACAGCATAGGCTAACATCTGCACCATCTACATGGGAGCTAAAAGCCTATTCAGGTTTGAGTCCTCCTGGATGTCTACCTGAGCAAATGAGCATTCGAAAGCTCTCTGTTTTATGTTGACACAAACTCTGAGGTGCTTGGGACACGCTTCCAAGTGTACAGCAAGACAGGTGAGAATGAAATGCACTTTTACGAGTTCCCAAGTCAAAACACCTCGAGAAATCCAGCCTCTGGGCACTGATGGCAACACAGGCTAACCAGATAAAGACAGGTTGGTTTGGAAACACGAATACAAGACTGTTCAAAATCCGTTATATTAGAGGTCTTAATGTATGCTGGGCTGTTACGTTAGTCTACATTTTTTCCTCAAATGAAGACTTCCCCTGGAGGTAAAGAGCCAACTGTGTGAGTTTCTTTATTGACTGCACGAGAGAGTGGATCTGTGAGGGAGTTACAGCCTTGTGGAGCCCGCTGATCTGGCCGGATGTCACAAACCAGTGGTAAGCCTGGTAATAGCACCCTGGGGACCCTCCGAGCCTCATTGTAGCTCTCCCTCACAGTCAGTCACACATTTAAACCCATGATAAAGGAACGGTGCCTTTCCTTCCTTGAAGCCATTTAGAGCGTTCATTTACAACCCAAAAACAGCGAAGCCCTGTTAGCCTGCCTGCAGTTCTTTCAGCCATTGCCATTTCTGATTATCAAGGCCCATGGCGGCACTTTAGTATACTGTATTCTCATTTGACTATTTAACATGATCTCATTTGACATTCCTGCAAATCAAAAACACTCATTGGTCTCTGAAAGGTATTAAAAGGTACACCTCCCAGCATGACACCCCAGCCATGCCTTCAGTTCACAGAAGGCCGTGCTTAAGCCATGTGTCTATCATCGGCGTCTTGAAGGACCCCCTTTTTAACATCCCTCCACTTCTCCGGCTTTGTTTTGAGCCGGCCTGTCTTCCTGTCGATTAGTGACGAGCAAACTGACCTTTTCCCCACGTCACATGTCAGGGCCCATCACGTCTGTGACCCACTCCCTGTCGCAATAGCGTCCGGAGCTTTTTCTGACCCGGTTAATGTTTCTCAAAATGTATCATTTAAAGTGAGCTGTGATCTGAGGCGAGGTGACAGAGGGGGCCGCGGTCGCGGCGGCGGCCCCGGCCCGGCAGGATGTGCGCGGCGAAGACGCGCCGCGCGCCGCTCTGGCGTTCCGGGACAGGAAAAAGGAAAAAACACATCTTTCATTAGCGCCGTGATAGCAGACAGCTGCCAAGAAAAATGCCAAGACGACGCCCCTTCGCTGACACTCTGAGGCGCGGGGGGGAGCGTGACAGAGAAGCTGGTCAGCTCCGGTTAGGAGCGGGGCTCAGGATGCTCAGCGGACAGCGGGGCGGGCGGGCCGAGCGTTTGGAGATGCCTGAACGGCGCGGGATCGCACCCGCGACTGGGCCAGTCACCACCTCGCTGAGGGATTTATGGGCAGGATGACCTCATTTGACGACAAGCAGTGATGACCCAAATAATTCATATCGCATGGCCTTGGTGTAAATGTGACACCTATGCTACTGCCTGAAATATCTTCACAATAGTGATTTACTCAATACAAGGCTATGCCAGAGGATTATCAGCTGAATATGTATTGGGCACACTCAAATTGTGCAGAATAGGTCCTTCCCTTTCAAAATCATTCCAACACAAATAAGAATATACATGAATCTTTCTTATTGTTTTGAAAGTGAAATTTAGCTCTTTTATGATCATCACATAAAGAGAGTCTCACTTCTCAGATGCATGAAGGGAATACTATCTATAGCCAAGACCAGTGCATAAATATAACTATTACATCTTGTGAATGAATGAGTGTATGAATAAAGTTAAGAGGCATTGCCATACTTACAGGGGCATCGTCATGACTAACCAGAAACAAGCCTAAGGTGCAGCAACACGAGGCCTCAAGCAATTTTCATAACAAAAAAAGAAGTTATTCTGTCAGTTATTCAGTAATGCCTTCAGTAATTACATTACTTGTAAGAATTTAGTCATTGCAAATGTAACAAATTACACACAGCAGTCACAAGTATGATGCACAGACCAATAAGAAGCTCACTTAGGGCCCAATCCTGATTCTAAAAGCCCAATTCTAGGGGCTTTTTATGCACTCCCAGCCTTATAAGACTGTATTGTCTGAGACATGTGCACTCTCACTTGAGATGTGCACCCCCGCTTAAACCTGAAGTCCACTATAATTATATTAGCACCTCCCTAACTATTCCCACTGATGGAAAATGTGAAATGGTTCAGATTTCCCATGCTATTGCTTTTTGGCAATGACAAAGAGAAGAACAAGGCAAAAAAAATCATAAAAGTGTGAATAGTAGCTAGTCACTAAGCTCTTGAAGGGCTGGCTCATAAAAAGGTGGCCAGGACCCTGCTCTTTAAAACAATTCTGAGAATGCTCCAATTAGACTGGGTTTGAACAGCGGAGGCATATTTGTTATTAGCCGAATCGGCTAGCAAAGGTAGTGACATTCAAATAAAAAAAAAAACATTTATGCTATTTTAATTTGTCTTCATATTATTTGTTTCAACACAAAAGTTTGCATTTCTATGAAAATCTACACTGATTGCATCAATTTCATATTGCGTGCAAAACTATTGTTATCCACATGGAACAAAAGCCAGAGCCGTATTTCCACATGCAGGGTGACAGATTTTCCCTATGTATGCTAACTTTTTATGCAAGCAAATACTGCATAGACAAAACCAGATAAAAGCCTGAAGCTAGGGTTCAAGTTAGCTCGGAATTCAACGGGACACACCTTGTTTTCAGTGAGACTGCACCCAAAGTGTGCATCTGTTATCTCCCCAGCTAACTCGCTTATGGGAAAAAACCGTTAACTTGTGTGAAAACTCAAGCTAAGCGTGGCATCTCAAACCAGGATCAGGCCCAGCGTGAGTATGGACAGATCACCGCACATCATCTTTAGGTGCACTAGTCTTATTTTTGTTTAAAAAAAAAAAAATCTTTTAGAAACCAAACACCATTTTGGCTTGGTCATATCAAATGTCAAATGAACTCACTCAAGAGTCCATTAAGCATTTATGTGAATTTATAAGATTTAACTATTAGTCAAATATAAACTACTCATGGATATATTATGAATTCATGGAGCATTTTCTCTCGGTTTCCTGTATTTTCAGTCATATTTTATTCACTCCCTCCCCACATGCACGCAAATACACACCCTCATATACACACATGCACAAACAAGCACTTTCCATATCTCTGGAGGAAAAGCGGTTTTGCTACGTAAACATTTTCTACTCTTTGTCTTTTTTCCACGATAACTGTAACAAAATTAATCTAGCTGTCTTGTGAGATAGGTAATGGCAACATAACACTAAATAATAAATGCAGCGTGTGACATTGGAGACCTTAGTGATGGAGGGACAGGAATCACTTTTAATGCTGAAAGGGTTTCTTTGCCGTTTCTCTAATTGAAGGTTTCTGACCTGGTTTGAACCGTCTGCTCAACATTTTGTGTCACGGACTAATCACCCCTCTGATTTTGTGGGAGACTTCTTTCTCACATTCAAATAACAGAGATAGCTTAAAAATAACCACGAAAGAAACTGACAACAGCTTCAAGTAATACCAAGGGTAAGAAACAAAACAAAAAGTAAGGCATTGTTGAAAAGACATATTTGCAGTAACCCAAAACCAATCTAGTCTCTTCAAACCGAATTAGACATCTCCTGGGTAATTTCAATGTATGAATTAATTATATAATTAAAATAATGATTAATGGCCATATTAATCAAAATGATTGTACATTAGATCGGTTTTTGGATTCATTGCCGATGAGGTCAGAGGGAGGTGTCAGCTGGATCACCGTAATTACGAGCTGAACAAATATAACACGTTCTTTAAACAAAGGCTTTGCATTCAGAGTGCGCGCGCGTGCTTCCACAGAGCACACACAGAGGGTGTGCGCTAACTTTGGGAAACGCAGAGAATGGCGGCGTAATTAGCCGGGGCCCCGTCTGGGGGGGAGGCGAAGCCGAGCGGCCCGCGCTGAACACCGGGGTTCTCCCGGCGCGTGGCGGCGTGTCGCGGCGTGTCCCCGCTCCTTCCCCCTCGTTACGGCTCCGGCGGCAGGGCAGGTGCGCGGCGGTGGCAGCGGTCACACATCATTGCCTTATCTCATCTTATCTGACGCAGAGAGATGATGGTCCTCGTTCGGCCCGCCGGACGAGCCCCCTCCCCCCGCACACCCCCCCTCCACCCCCCACCCCCCCACTGCCTAGTAACAGCGTTGGGGCCGTGCCCGGCCCCGCTCCCTCCCTGGTCTAACCGTGCCACGGCCAGACGAATAGATTTTCTTCTTTATTTATAACCCGCATCAGTCTTCCTTTCAGGGCCTTCAGCGCAGGTAGCTGTTTTATATGAAATGAACAATCTTTATAGACGTACCGGAGCCATAACAAGGCTGATTTTCAGTGCGGCTTGGGTATATAAGTCTCGGAGAATTGTCAGGCTTCTTGCTCGACAAATCAAGCCTAACTTATGATGTTTTCGGTGTAATTTTTATTCCCGTTTGACTGGCCAACTACCCGGTGGTAATAGGATGTTGGGAAAGGCCGGTGGGGATGTTTGCGCGGGCCGTGATTGATGGACGCGGCCCGCATTTTTCATTTATATCTCCCCATTCTGAATCAGTTAAGTTTAGGAAAAATGAAACAAAACGGCAAGAAAAATGCCCGCAGATTACGGAGAGGCGAGCTCGTAGATCTAAGTTCAGCCCACATCGGGGCACGGATTGTCCGCCGACATTAAGTTATCTAAATGAAAATCAATACTATATGTGCCAGCGTTTACTACAGAGAACAAGTGCCCTGAGACTGGGGGGCTAATCACGCTCTCGCCTCTCACGGGCCTGCATCTGCGCCACAACCCCTAGGGTGCCTCTAATTGGCTTCGGGCTGATCATACAAGAGTTAAATGCATAAGCAGAGAGGACATCTTGTTTTTCCAAGCAGTCACGGCTGCGAGGTGGAGAGGCTCACCTGTGTGTGCATAACCAGGCGAGATGGCCCCTGGCCACTGGAGAAATCACACACCGGTCACGCAAGAGCTGCTTCTCACCTGTCAGCCATGTTAGAATCATCTCATCCGGCTCACAATTAGGCAAAGAGCGCATCCTGCACAGGAGATGGTGGCTGATGAAGACCTACGCATTGCCTGTACCCGATGCAACCCGCCAGAGTGCCTAATGCTGCCGCTACCAAAAACACTCTCGCAATGTCTCTGTAACATCACAAGCGTTTCAGGCGGTAGTTGCGTAAACCACACACCTCATCTGCAAAAAGGTAAAACATGTATACTGAATGAAACAAATACTCAAATTTAACTGCAGAAAATCTCTGCCTCTCTCACTCTCCATCTCTCTCCCCCTCTCTCTCTCTCTCATTTGATCTTTTATACCGTAGTTACTCCTTGTGATTTCGCCCATTCTAATTTCCATTATTAATCCACTTTCTCTTTTAAGAAATCCTGCTGTGAAGGTGGATAGGGCCATCCTTCTGGGAAAGACCATTATCCTCCCGGCTTTATGACAATCTCAATGATTTTTTAATGCCAATGTTCAGAGAACATACCAATAACGAGATTAATAACAAGGTAATCTAGATTTGCTGGTTCCCTGCACTCTGATTATACTCCAGAATTCACTCATTGAGAAGCACCTAATACACCCAACCACTTGTCTCTCAATTATAAGAAGTACATTAACTCTCTGCTCTCCACAGATGCGCACACACCAAATGCATACACATACGTGCATATGCACACACACACACACATTCACACACACTCAGAATGCATGCCTGCATAAGCACATACACACGTGCACATATATCCTCTCTCACATGCACACACACTCTAGGGAATGGTACACTTTCACCTTTTTAAAAAAAAAACACATTTTATTCTATTAAGCAGCACAAAGCCTGTGCTTCTGTATATTTGCTTTAGAACAGAAATGTATATGTAAGCAGGGGGGAATGTGCATGGAAAATGGTGTCTCTAACGCACTAATCCTCTATCAGAGGAAGGAGGCGATAAATGTCATTTCTACAGACGCACTGTAATTCTGTTTTTTATTTTTATTTTTTTTAAGCTTTGATTTAATCAGATAAAACACAAGCTGAGAAAACACAAAGCTTATTTTTTAAAAGAGAAACAAAAACATACGAAGAGCGGGAGAGTGAGACAGGGAAAAACAGGTGCCGAGACAGTGTATTAGGAGTATTCCATAATGCACCTCCATTCTCCGGATTCTGGCGCTGTTTAAAAAGAGGAAATTTCTACATTGCGGATGCAGTCAGGCGGAGGACAGGAACTCGGCCGTCCTAATAAATCAGCCCTCGGTCCCTGGTGGCAGATAGCAACAGGGGAATTCTGCAGAGAGCAACGCTGCACGTTGACCCAAGCAGGAGCTTAGCGAGAAATGATGTTCTCTTAAACAGCCCCCCCGTAGAGATCCTCCACATTTCCCCTCCTCTGACAAATTAGAAATGCCCCCGACCGCATTGCTCCTGCGACAAAAACAGGGTCCGATTTAGCAATGCACAAACTGGCCATTATCTCACTGCATAAAGAGGCCATTTATAGGAGAGCCTTAGGACACTGGCGGCGCAGGGGAAGGGCTGAGCGTGCCTGAAAAATGACCCCCATCTGGAGCCACCAACACCGCTAACTACCCTGGGGAAAATACCTCGTTTGAGCTTATGGGAGTCTTATTAAAGTTAATAATAAAAAAATAGAAAATAATAAAAAAAAGTCACTTTTTATTTCTCTAAATGGTCCCCACCAAACAAGCACCTTGACTTCAATAAGCGCACTCTATGGCAGAGAAAGCGCCGTTGCTATTATAGATCAACTTTCATAATGCATTCTCTGACTTTCTTATTCCCCACATGTCCAGGCTGCCAGAGGAGGAAAGCAACCAGCGGAAGACAGACCATAAGACATTCACGTCAGCTACAAGCAGAAGCATTAGGGTGCACCTGCCATCAATAAAATATGAAAGGTTTTCTTTTAATGTCACCTTACATTTCTTATATTAATGATTTGCTTTGATTAACTACCACTCAAATGTACAGCCATATCTCTGAAATGATAATAAGATATATGTGGCTTCAGTATTAGAATCACCATGCATTCAAATGTGTCAGCTATTTATAAAAAAAAAAATTATAAAATTATTTTAAAAAATTATATATATATATATATATATATGACCAACTAATATCACGCTATTACAACAAACACTGTACAAATACTTATTCAGATTCTGAGAGCTTCTTGACAGATTTTCAAATTACATTCATAAAAATAGTATCAAGTCATTATTAATTCCTTATCTGGAACGATTAAATAACACACTCAAAAGTATGACAGTAGTTTCTACGTGGGATTCAAACCAGCGAAGATCTGCAGAGCTTTGTTGTAAATCCTATTCCATTCTGTTACCCACATATGCATCACCAGAGATAATTGAAATGATATCAAAACTATAATTAAAGAGTCTTGAGAACTAACAACCTATTGGAATACGCTTTCATTGCACAAAGCTATACGTCACTAAGGTCAAAGGTTTGACAACATCACAAAAAGATCATATCTGACTGCATTTTAAAACAAAACTCTCTGAGTAAAAATGTGTGCAAAACATACACCGACTGTAATGGCACATGGCATTACAGTACATACATTAAATGACATTATGAATATGGCCTTCAAAAGAATGTCTCAGGTCTTAGCATCTGTTCATGGTGGAATGGACTTGCCTGCTTTTCAGTGTACGCTATCCCCATTTTCGCATCTCCAAAGCTAGCGTGTATAAAATATGAGATTGCTTAAACTGTGCCTCTCCTTCTGAGGAGCACCTAGCAGCGCTAGCATTAGGTGTGCGGTTAACAAGTAGGCGTTTCTCTGGGGGAGGAAGGTGCGGCAACTAGCACAACAATAGATGCAGGCTCCTCTCTGTGAGTAAAGCACTCAGTGGGTATCACTCCCGTGTAATTTACAGAAGTGGCGCCCAATCCATCACAGGGAAGCAAACTCCATCTCCCTCCCCGGCTCCCCCAGTCCAGGCAGGCTGAATCACAGTAATGACATTGCTTTCTTTAATAAACAGATATTGGACTTTTAATAGGTTTTGTTGTGCTATTGACCTATTTTGTTGTTCTTTTGTGTTGACATTTGTCATTATTTACTAAATTAAAATACTCAGCGATAGAACATAGCATTTGCCCCTCTGGAATCGGATATGTCATTTTGGAACTTCAAAATAAACCTCATACACTGCATGGGACATGCTATAACTGTTTCTATATTGCTTCGGTATGATGACTGTCAGTTGTTTTATCAGTATGAGTACTGAACATGCTACAGTACAACTTCTTAAATAATGACTGTGCATCCAAAAAAAAAAGTCACTTATCTTTAAAGAGCAGTTACTACGCAGGTTAAGCAGAGTGATATAATTAAAGACTGTTCTTTAGTCTTATTTCAGGCTCTGAGGAGTCAAATAATCACCAAACCCTCAGTATTCAAGACTAGTTTAAATTCACTTCTCAGAGCAAACAGCAACCCATTGCAGAGACAGGCAAAAAAAAAAAAAAAAAAAAAAAAAGTGGCGTTTGGAATATCCAAGTACACTTCTAATCTCCGTTTTCCATTGTCACCGCCATTCAGGCTGCTGGGGAACCCATACTTTTTGCTGCGTTTCATCTTAAGTGAGTTTATTCAGGTGCTGGCAATGTTTTCCCCCGAAAGAGCAGCATGGGGGAGAGGAACGGTGGTAAATGTGGCCACACATCCACAATGAAGCAGCCAGCCCAGAGGACCGGGTCAGTCGTCCCACCAATGATGTCCGCCGCCCCGTGATGGCTACCAGCCCCACAAATACCCACAGACCTCAATCCATTTTTATTGTATTCTGGCTGCAGTGTTATATTTCCTGCCTCCCCTTAGCACCACACACACAGTGCACTCGAAAACAAAAATCCATAATATCGATCCTGCAATGTCACCACAATTATTCTTTTGAAACAGCCATTGAAAACAAATTACATCTGCACTGCCTTTTCATCTGATTGCTCCGGGTGAGCAATGCTCACTCCTCTCGCCTCCAGCATTTCCACCGCTAGCAGTGTGTCACTAACGACGGCAGCAGGACGTATGGGGGGGGGGGGGGGGTCCAGGAGGGGGATCAAGGCAATGGCAATGAAAGAGAAACTTAGGGCAAATGAAAGCTTAAATTAGTAATACTATAGAAGAAGCTCAAGTAGCTGAAAGAAAACAGGGAATGATGGGATGTACCTCCAATAATTACCTGGCTGGTTTCCTCCCTCGCCTATAGGAAAATGCACCATTGGCACATTAAACAATGGTGAAATCCAATTAGAATGATCCTGGTCCTATTTTTCTTTCTGAAGCACTGAGTGCCTCACATTTTATGCGTACTGTAGTTTTACATTTTATTTATTTTCTTTTTTTTTTTTAAATAATCTATAAGTATTCAAAATTTAATCTCCAGTTAAATACCGAGAAATATACTGTGAATTCCATTAATATTCTGATTTGCATATGTAATTACCATATATAAAACTGTCATATCTTTGAATTCTAATCCAGGTGGAATTGAACTAATTCATGTCATGGGGATTGATATTACATGTTTTACTCTTTTATTTCTGTATATTTTTGTAATAAACATAATATTGTCATGTAATTTTAACAGGTGTGATACTAGTTCAAATTCAAATTATTAACTATGTGCCAAGACTCAAGAAACATTATTAGCTGTTTATCTGAAGTGCAAAATGTAATTTTAATCCTGTAAATTATTTATAGCAATTGATGGCTGTTTACAAAGCACTTCTGTTTTTGATTAAATTCATACATACTTCCAATATATTTGAAATAATATGGTTCGCATTTTACATACCATTGAATTCTACTGTGGATTTCAATTAGACTAGTAGGCATTAAATGAATTAGCATTTGATACAAGTAAAAAAATGTGCAATCCGTCTTTGTATGAAAACCAATGAAATGCAAAAAGTGCTAACTAGGTCCTACTTCCTTCTACGAACTGTAAAATCAAACCTGTAAACCATACAGCATATCCTAATTTACTAGTAGAACTGACTATTCAAATGCAAGATTACAGAACTCATGACAACGAATGAGCATGATAACAAGAAATATGTTTCTATGCAATCAGCATTTAAAGAAAAAGGTTTTGTTCCATCCTGAATGATTCAAATAGTGCTGTACCCAAACCGCGAGACCAATGTAACTTACACAAGTACACTTTCTTTCACACGCAACACACATGGTTAGCATTTCCTCTTTAGTTTCTGTCAAAACCACATATTATCTCAGTGCAAACTACAAAGTTTTCTAATGGATCTGGTTCAGCGGGGCCTGCTTGTGGTATCACTTGACAACAGAGCGGGTAAAAAAAAAAAAAAGTGTCAAGTCATCCGTGTTTGTAATTAATTCCGGCTTCCCCTCACCACCCCAGGAGTGGGTTTGAGGCAGAATTCTTTTGTTAAGCTTTGACCACACAAGTCACAGTAGCAGGCTTCCTGCAGCAGGGAAACGCCAACTTTGGAGTATTAAGAAAACCAATAGCCTTGTTGACATGAACATGGGAGTCTAACCCCCGAAGCCTCCTGATATGAAGCATTGATTTTTCTGTCTGGGCACAGTGCTAAAACCATTCATTCTCTATGGGCAGCAGCACTCTCCAGGCCAAATTTTCTCTGCCTTTTTCCCCCTCCCATACTCACCTCCAGGCAAAAACTTGAGGAATAAATTCACCAGGGCTCCCAGATGTGATTTGTGTTGGGCCCATGTCAAGATGAGGGGGTTAAACATCTCAGGCACTTCGGAATAGGGCTGACCCTGCGACCCCTGGCCCAACAGCCTCTCTCCCTCTTGCGCGCACACGCACGCACACACACACACACACACACACACAGAGTCGTGCACGAGTCTCTCCATAGGCAGAGCACGCGACATGACTCCTGCTAGCTTAGCAGAACGCATTCAATTATCGCTTAAACCCTTTTCATCAATCCGTCTCTTTCCCTCCAATATTCGACTTTTTTTATCCACCCCCCTCCCCTGTTCTCCATTTCTCTCATCTCGTCTCGTTTCTAAACCAAAATAACAATAATATTAATTACTGCTCTAACGAGATTCAAACTTACTGAGGTGTAGCAGAGCAAGGGTTTTTTCTGGATATTTAATTAATTGCAGCTATTTTTGAACTGAGTTTTATTCACACTTTCTGTGTCTGAACTCTTCTTATTACTTCTTACTAATGTACACCCTGCACACGTCTGACGTAGGGTCTTTCACTAGGGTAAAAAGAAAAATAATGAGTTGTGTGCTTATTGATATAAATATGTTGTTACTAGCCTTGCCTTGTCTTTTAACATATAATAAGGAGACCTCAAACTTCTTGAAGTGGATCTATTTAAGGGCCGTCTCAAAAATAGTGGCAGCCACAATAAATTGGACCATGAATTATTCTAAGAAGTTATTGTGTATTAATTCACAGTTTTATCAAACATCAATAAAATTATGCATCTTATTGTAAAAAAATACACTTTTAATGGTGCTCTCACTTGTTTTAATAGTCATTTTCTTAATGACTGCTCCGAAGTAGTTCATATCAATAAATAAATGATATATTATTTTCGAGTTCTCTCATCTGTCCAATGTCACATAGAAAACAGGAGCTGGGAGCTCCTCCATGCCGTAAAAATGCATTAAAGAGATTTGGAATGAGGACAGGCACTGTAGCTCTAGGCCACAAATTTAAATAATAATCCCCCCCTCAATCACTTCAAATGTTTCCAATTCATTTATTTAAATCAAAGGCTCATAAACCCAGACTTAAAAAAATGTGAAACGCTTTTCTTCCGTTTTTCAACTACCATAAGGTTGCTGTGACGTTCCTTTCCAATTTCAGCATCCAGTGAGAAGGTTGATAACGAGGAATGTCCCTGCTCTCATCCAGGTCTGCAGTCCATTTTGTGTGTGTTTTTTATACACTTTGTTTGATTACATCAGGAACTGCCATCTGCCGGCTAATATATTCATTTGCCTATAACGCTTAAAGATGAGAAGGGAAAACTTATGACACGAACCTGAGAGTGAAGACGCAGATTTGAAATTAGAATTTATGTAAACAGCGCAATGATTTTTTCAAGGCTTGATTAGCCAAGCCCATGAAGAAATTCTGGAAATGTATATAATTATTTTAACTGTCATACAGTGGCAATCGTAATTGACAAGATTTGTATGAGATATGATGCAATAACGGAATATATTAAAAAAATATCTTGGCTTGATTACCAGGAGAACATTAGGGGAGCTGCAATATTATAACAACACAATTATCATGGCCTCCCCAGGACATGCTGGTAGCATTTTTAATGCATTAGCGAGCCTTAGCTAACGAAGAAAAAAAAAATTAACTACAGCAGATTTTCAAAGCACCAGTTGTACCCAATATCATTAAAAATTTATATAACTTTCCCTCAACATGACAAGTGTTTGGTCTGAGAGAAGATGTGCCGTGAGCTGGGAAGAGAAAAATCTTGTTATTTTTTGCAGATCTCTCCCTCTCTCACTCCTTCTGTATCTTTCATTCTGCCTCCCCCCCCCCCCACCCCCCCCTCCGCCCCAGCCATCACCTCTCCAGCTGAAAGATGTACCCATTACAGAGTGACAGTTTGACACACAATGACCCGTCAGAGCATTCATCTCTCAATGTTTTATTTTAGTCAGCAGCCAAAACTGAGGAGAAAATAAGCAAGTTGTTTCAAGGCCCTGGAAAAAGATCAAACATTCACTGGCATCCTTACTCTCTGGACCTTTGATTTACAGTGGATGTGTCAGAGGCTGATTAGCCAGGGTGAGTGCTTAAAAACCTATAGATGCAGTGCAATTATACCAGCGCCATTCCCCCAACCCAGCACCCGATGCATTCTCTACCCCGGCTTACCATTGTGTGTACCTATGTGAATGCATGCATGTGTACAGGTGTGTATGCATGTTTGTATGAGAACGTATACGTGTGCATGAGTACGTACACGTGTGCATGTGTGTACGAGTATGTACGCGTGTGCATGTGTGTATGAGAACGTACGCGTGTGCATGTGTGTGAGAACATACGCGTGTGTATGAGTACGTACGCGTGTGCATGTGTGTATGAGAACGTACGCGTGTGCATGTGTGTATGAGTACGTACACGTGTGCATGTGTGTATGAGAACGTACGCGTGTGCACGTGTGTATGAGTACGTACACGTGTGCATGTGTGTACGAGTATGTACGCGTGTGCATGTGTGTATGAGTATGTACGCGTGTGCATGTGTGTATGAGAACGTACGCGTGTGCATGTGTGTATGAGTACGTACACGTGTGCATGTGTGTACGAGTATGTACGCGTGTGCATGTGTGTATGAGAACGTACGCGTGTGCATGTGTGTATGAGTACGTACGCGTGTGCATGTGTGTATGAGTACGTACGCGTGTGCATGTGTGTATGAGAACATACGCGTGTGCATGTATGAGAACGTACGTGTGTGCATGTGTGTATGAGAACGTACGCGTGTGCATGTTTGTATGAGAACATACGCGTGTGCATGTGTGTATGAGAACATACGCGTGTGCACGTGTGCAAGAGTACATATGCGTGTATCTGCACAGGAGTGGGTTGGACTTGTTGGTTTGGTATTGGTCTGCCCTTGAGAGCGTGCTCAGCTTACATGTTGCATCTCTGCCTCCGCTGCGCACAGGAAGCAAGAGCCTGTTACTCCGCTTCCTCCATTTACTGCACTCTACCATTCTACTGCTCTCATCCAGACAGCATCCAGTATGCACATTAATTCATTTTTCCCCTCTTTCTCCGATTGCAATATAACACAATAGAGTGCCATTGCCATTTAACATTTTTGTAATAATCATAAAGCCATAACCATAATCATGATGTGCAACACCATAAAACGGTTCAAACAGGGATCTGGGGCTCCAGCGTGTCTCAGTGGTGCTAGCCCCGCGCGCGGGCTAAGCCCTGCAGCCTTTGCATCGCCGGTTCGAGTCTGGGCCACGCCGTTTTTCAGCCGGGAGTCTGCAGCGGAGGGACACAATTAGCCTCGTCTCTCCAGGGGTACGCTGCGTTTAAGTCAGGCAGCATCGGGTTTCTACTGCATAAGCTCCTCCTAACGACTGTCTTCAGTAAGAGCCGGCCTCTCCTCTCCTCTCCTCTCCCGCTCTACTCACCAGCTCACAGGCAAGCGTACGAGAGGAACGCGTGTCTTCAGCTGTACATGCAGTCAGTACAGCGGTGATACTAGAGAATAGTACAGCTGCCGTTTTCCAAATAGGAGAAAGGGGGAGGGAGACGAAGCGGGGTTTGGGCTTTATAGCGATTCAGTCAGTGTGTGAGACCAAGCCAACGCTCGCCTGTGTGAAGGGCAAGGTGCAGTGGAGAGGCGGGGCCGAGGACTCGTAGCCAGGTCCGGTGGGCGTGCCACTGAGATGGTACCCTTGGATAAGGTCCCTAACCCAATTAGCTCCGGTGAAAACACAGAGGTGCAGACGGGTCGACCGAATATGTGGAAGATGTAAAAGTGCAGCGCGCTTAAAGTCACCTTGAATAAGGCTGAGTAAACGCATCGCGTGCAGCCTAACAACCGACGCTGAACCTGGTCCAGGTGCCGCGCGCGCGTGAGGTCCCGCAGCTTTATTGAGTTTTATGGAGACCTGGTACGTGTGCGGTCCTGACGATCAGTCACCACCCACAAGGTGTCCAGAGCATCGCTCCGGTCCATCAGAGACCGCACACAGGGCGCAAAGCACAGCCTCACACACAGCCTCACTCACAAGCCTCACGCTTTCTGCCCAGAAACCAATTCACCAGCTTTAAGATTCAGTGCTAAACCCACATCATTTGTTGTCCATAACATTTCAGCCTCTTGACAAATTTAAGCCGACAGTACCTTTTTTTTCTGTTTGTACTGTTATGCCATTGAAATTCATTTGAAAATGTAAATACTGAAAAGGTAGAACTTAAGCGATTATTCAGTTAAGCACAAACCTCAATGTGGTAAGTCCAAATTCAGAATACAAGAATTCAGTATTTTTATGATTCATTAAGAATGCATTTTTCTAGGCAAGGCTAAAACTGCAAAACACAACAGGTTTTAAGAGGAACAAAAAATAAAACGCATATTTTTTTCAGGCATAATGTTCTTTGAGCATTCCCTGATCACTGTCTGCATATTGTTTCCCAGGCACAGACACAACCAGTTTCTGGGTTCTCAAGAACAGATATTGCTGGGCTGGACCTCCAATAAAAGTGCAGTACCCAGCATGTTTTAAAAAAATAAAACACACCGTTTCATGGTTGTGTATTTCCCCAAGCATTTTATAATCGCAATCTGTATCACATTTCCAGTGTATCTATCAAAGCGAAATAGCCAGCAGATCCATCCATTGTGCTGGAGGTTTTTTGTCTCAGATAAAGTGCAAGCCATGCTAATCCACGTAGGGGAGAAACAAACACACTACAGGGCATTGAATTCAAATCTAATAAACCTGTGTGGAACTGTAGAAAATCAAGGCCTTCCTTGTGTAGTGATTACCTCGCTGTCCCCATTATGGGCTTTCTTAAAGCAGTCTGATTTGTTTTCTTTTCAGCTGCAGTGTACCTTAAGCTCACTTTCTTTTGACTTTTCCTATATTTTAAAAAAGTACATTATTTTATACATTATTATTTGGCCATATTGCCATATTGGGTTCAATACATAAATATTTAGGAAGATAAACATATAAATACATTAGGACATATATTTGTTCCTTATGCTATAATTCCTTAGTGAGATGGGGGCTTTATTTGAGATTTTATGCCATGTTAAGGACAGAAGGAATAGGTTGCATGATATTTTTATACAAATCAAATGTAATTGCATGGCTAAATTGTCCAGTTAAGTTTTTAATGAGATCTTCTCTCTGACTGTAGTCCAGTCAGCTGTAAGAATTAAGCATTTTTTGCAGAATATAAATGCAGTTGAGAGTTGGACCCAGAGTGCTTACTACTGTTCTTCATGACCGTTTTAGAGTAAGATGTATGAAATCAGACTATAATATACACTATTTCAAATTGAAAGCACAGTGGTGGTGTCAGATAAGGTGAGTGTGTTTGTATGTGTATGTGTGTGTGTGTGTGTGTGTGTGTGTGTGTGTGTGTCTGTGAGCGCGTATGGCAGCATTTAATGTTTAATAACATGAATCTGCGACATGGCCATGTCTTACTAAATAGTAAGACAACTGCAGTATTGTTGGCATCGTGGCATATCTTTGATTGTCCAACCCAGGATGTCTAGGAGTTGAACCATCTTTCTAGTTTCTGAAATCTGAAGATTTTACATGTTAATCAAAAACGTTAATATAATATCAGTGTGCCTGTTAATAAGATGAATGAAAGAAATTTGACAAAACCCAAAAATCATTTTAAAAATAATTTCTCCTATTGCTACATTCTTACATCATTATTTAAGTTCTGCCTCCATTTTTGCATATTGAACGTAAACCACCTCCTACCATATTCAATATAATAAGCCGTCAAATGTTTCATCTTCTTTGTTTCCACAGCTTTGCCATTCATTCTGTCTTGTTTTAATTGTAAAGTAATTATGCTGTCACAAAGATCTTCTCATTTTGAACTATGGAAATAATTGCCCTGGTTTTAATTGAGAATGCATTACTAAAACATTATTCTTAACTATGTCCTCCAAAGAAGAGCTGAAAAAATCCCAGATTAAACATTCATTATTGTGCCACTATGATTTTTAAAAATGCTTTTGAGATGCAGTCACGGGTACCGCCCAAACGCTTTACTGTAGTACAGGATGCATCATTTAACCATAAAACTGCAAGAAGATATAAAAATGACCTCTTGTTTAAGTAGTTCATGTTGTGTGTCAGAAACCACATCTTAATCTAAGCATTTCAAATTTATCTCACCGTGTAATAAACGCGGTCCGCTACGGTCTACATTATCAAAATTAAAAGCGGAAAAACATTTTACACAGACGTAAGCTTTTTACATTTTTCTGAATGACATTAAAGCCCAATCATGGAGTGTCAACAAATTGCTCCTTCAAATCGCTCTAAGTGAATTAGTTGTTCATCTGGAGAAAGAGCTTTTTCATCAGGCCCGCGAAACCTTTTCTGCTCCCCTATGCACCAGCAAACATGCTGATACAATTTAAAGGTCATGTTCTTTTCAAACTGACAGGGGCCTTCCAAAACTTTGACGAGGGGTCCCTCCAAAGAATCGCACCGTCCGTTTAAACGGAAAAGGAATTAAGCTCGGTGTCAAGCTGGTGTCAGTTCAATCATGTAAACTGATTAGAAAACTAAGCCAGGAACTGCACTGCCCTGCTCTGTGACCGACAGCATATCAGCGTCAGCAATGATTTTGTGTTGAAAACAATAAACTGGTAGCCGGTAACTGACACGAGTGAAGCAAGCAGGGAAAGCGAAGAAAGAATAATAATGCACAAGTTTATGATAAAGATATGAATCTCCTAAAAAACAGAGGTTTTCCTTCATATTTTAATATTGTTTTATTTTTATTTCAATGTCTCCGAGATTCTTCAAACATATGCAAGTTTAATCACATGAACAGGCCACTCAGAGCGTAATGGCCCCCAGAAATTAAGCATTTAAGTGTCTTAAATGTCTTTCACTTACATCTAATACCTGGAATTAGTCTTGTTGCCCTTCTTAGTACTTTTTATAGAGCTTACAATTTATATTCTTATATTATTGTGGCACCCAGAACTTGACACAGCAAATGTAAATGTAGTCTCACAAAGGCATTGTTTAACACCTCCTTTGATATATACTCAATACTTCCGTACGTCCTGGCATAATTTTTACCGTTTTTACAGCTTCTGCACAATCCATAGATTCACATGGGCTCAGGTCATCTGTTACATTCCAAGTCCAGTCTTTTTTTTTTTTTTTTTTTTTTTTTTTAAAGTGGTGCACATTCTACTTCAGCACCTCCAATAAAATAATCCTGTCTTAAACCGTTCTCCCCGGATCCTACAGAGGCAGACGTACGGCCTGCGCCACACACAAACACGCACACTTGGCTCCTTTATACTGAGGACGGCGAGCAGCGAGGTGGGCTGAGGACTGTATGCATCGAACACTCAAACTCTCCGGATCCCACTGCACCTAACAAGCCTTCAGGGGCAAAGGGTTAACAGCCATAGACGAGTCTTATTCTGAGTCGCCCCCAAGTTCCTGTACAGATCTAAAGGACGGATCTAATGCACGGAAAAATCAGCCTGCTTAGCTAGTCCATCTTTTAACAGTCAGAACCATTGTCAGGAAATGACTTCAACAACACTTGGCTTGGAGGAATGTAATCATTAGGTTTGACAATGTTACACTTGGACACTTTGCTATGCAAAGAAGGATGCTATTCTTGGTCACTTGAAAACACAGATGAAAATTAGAATTTTTGTTTGCTTGACAGCCATGAGTGGCTGCCATTTTCCAGTTATTAATGACTTGGTGTTCAATGATGATACTAAATATTATGGTTTTTTTATGGAACACTATTAAAATTTAGGGACCGCCATCATGCTGTAGTAGTGGCAACTCTTGTGTTCCAAAATTCTACTGTCCTCAACAGCACGCCATTCAACTTGAAAGCAACGCCTATTACATATCAAATGGACAGAACTATAATCCGAAACCACTAACTATCTTATCGCAGGATTTAATCACACAGAAGCTAGAGGGCTATTCCAGGTTCCCTTTTAACAGCCAGTGTTTCCATAATGTCTTCATTCAAACCGCCTACCTAGATAAAAATTTGACGCAAAGTAGCATTTATTACAGATTCCTAAATTCTCTGTAATAAGCAACTGCTCCCTAGATGTGAAAATGGACGATTCTCGCTCGAAAATCATTCTCACATCCCTAATCTTAAAGGCGGTTTAAAGGGTCACGTGGTGCCTCAGTACCAACGATGTTCCACAAAGGAAAAATAAAAACAAAGTAAAACAAAAAAAAAAAGGTACGAGCCCCATGATATGAAATAATTTCTTGAGGGGAGAAACGGTGGGAAACAGAAAGGGGAACGGCGTGCGTGCGGAGGGCAGGAGTCTCGGCGGACAGTTCCCCCCATACCCCTGATTTAAAAGCAGCTGTAATAGTCAGTGAGGAGAGTGTTAAGAGACTCTGGCGTGTGCACGCCTAATGCACAAAGGTCATTGATTCCGGAGCCCATTTTTTGAACAATTTGTCTGGATTTTGGCATTTTGCGAGCGCACACAGGACAGCTCTCCAGCAGGCCGACCTTGACAGCGAATTGGATAAATAAACCCTCAATTTAGCCCTTCTCGCTCGGAGCCGGCCGGGCAGCCCGTCCCGCCGGGAGCCTTCACCTATCCATATCGTTCAGCCCGGCGGTTCAGCTTCCAAACGGCGGTGCGGTGCGGTGCGCCGGCTGCTGCTCACCGCCGGTGACAAACAGGGCCTTAAAGATAAGCTAACAGCGCTCGCTCTCGCACCAGTCAAAGTCAATCGCGCCTGCATTGAAAATTTAATGCCAATTCCATCTCTGCGCCCATCGCCGCCACCCCCCCCCCACCCAACCCCACGCCCCCACCTCCCCCTTCCCCCTTCCCATCACCCCTCCCAGCTTCTCCTATCCCAGGAGGCACCTCAACTAAGAGCATCACTCCATAACAGGTAATGACGTGGCATTTAATGATACTGTCCAAAGTGATCCAGGCCCTGCAGACAGGTAATGTACGCTCGTGTACCAGAGATAAGCATGGCTGAGTGTGCCAGAACAGAGCGGCAATACTGTATCTTTCACCGCCCTGTCACCAGATACAATGTGACATATGCACTGCCATCCTACCTGGCCTTTCCTTTACTTTGGGGAAAAGAGCATTTCCTGATATAACTAAGCCAGCCAAGTGTAAAGGAAAGGAGGCTAGGGGGGAGGCAGGAGGCAGGGGGTGGGAGAAAAGGGCTACCACCAGGCAGTGATTAAGAATTCACAGCCCTCTTTTAATAGTTCTGCACACCGCGTTCCCAGGAACCAAAGCAAACCTTATTGAAAGGAGAGCCCTTCATTTGAGTGTTCGTGCAGGAGTGCAGGCAGAGGGGGGGTGGGGGGGGGGAGCGTTTTGGGATGATAGATAAGGTTAAACAAGGTGCATTTCTGATTATTTACTCCTGCCGGGATGTCGGCGAAGAGCCGGGCGGACGGGGGGCAGACGGGGAGTAAAGGAGCGGAGGAGAAGGAGGGGGGGAAGAAAAGGGAGAAGTCATTTGCATCTTTCATTCGGTGTATCGGGGACGAGAGAGCAGGATTATCTGACAGCTTTCTGCCGCTGATGGGCCTAAAGTGTGCATTCATTTCCAGTTCTCTGACAAACTTCCCCTCTGCCTGTTTGAGATGCACCGGGGAGAGAGAGAGAGAGAGAAAGGGGGTGGGGGGTGAGAAAGAAAAACAGATTGTGGGAGAGAGAGAGAGAATGAGAGTGTGAGAGAGTGAAAGAGAGAGGAAGGGGGGGAGTGAGAAATAGAAACAGATTGTGGGAGAGAGAATGAGTGTGAGAGAGCGAAAGAGAGAGAAACAGAGACAGACAAACAGAAAAAGAGAGAGTTAGAGAGAGTGAGACAGAAAGAGAGAGAGAGTGAAAGAGGCAGCAGTAAGGTTTCTGGATCCTTCCATCAGCACGCTGATCCTGGCTTTAACTAGCAGGGCATCTGCAGAGGGTGTTTGTGTGCAGCATGACAAACGGAAATCACTGTTATGATAGCAAATCAAATAAAGCATAAAGTGCTTCCTTTACTGCAGAGCATGAACCCGGGAACCCTCCCCAAGCAAAAACACCTGAAAACACTCCACCGTCATACAGCCATAACCTGCCTCTGTACCACCATACAGCCATAACCTGCCTCTGTACCACCATGCAGCCATAACCTGCCTCTGTACCACCATGCAGCCACAACCTGCTTATTTACCACCATGCAGCCACAACCTGCTTATTTACCACCATGCAGCCACAACCTGCTTATTTACCACCATACAGCCATAACCTGCCTCTGTACCACCATGCAGCCACAACCTGCCTCTGTACCACCATGCAGCCACAACCTGCTTATTTACCACCATGCAGCCACAACCTGCTTATTTACCACCATGCAGCCACAACCTGCTTATTTACCACCATACAGCCATAACCTGCCTCTGTACCACCATGCAGCCACAACCTGCTTATTTACCACCATGCAGCCACAACCTGCCTCTGTACCACCATGCGGCCACAACCTGCTTATTTACCACCATGCAGCCACAACCTGCTTATTTACCACCATACAGCCACAACCTGCCTATTTACCACCATACAGCTACAACCTGCCTATTTACCACCATACAGCTACAACCTGCCTATTTACCACCATACAGCCACAACCTGCCTATTTACCACTATACAGCCACAACCTGCCTCTGTACCACCATACAGCCATAACCTGCCTCTGTACCACCATGCAGCCATAACCTGCCTCTGTACCACCATGCAGCCACAACCTGCTTATTTACCACCATGCAGCCACAACCTGCTTATTTACCACCATGCAGCCACAACCTGCTTATTTACCACCATACAGCCATAACCTGCCTCTGTACCACCATGCAGCCACAACCTGCCTCTGTACCACCATGCAGCCACAACCTGCTTATTTACCACCATGCAGCCACAACCTGCTTATTTACCACCATGCAGCCACAACCTGCTTATTTACCACCATACAGCCATAACCTGCCTCTGTACCACCATGCAGCCACAACCTGCTTATTTACCACCATGCAGCCACAACCTGCCTCTGTACCACCATGCGGCCACAACCTGCTTATTTACCACCATGCAGCCACAACCTGCTTATTTACCACCATACAGCCACAACCTGCCTATTTACCACCATACAGCCACAACCTGCCTATTTACCACCATACAGCCATGACCTGCCTCTGTACCACCATGCAGCCACAACCTGCTTATTTACCACCATGCAGCCACAACCTGCCTATTTACCACCATACAGCCACAACCTGCCTATTTACCACCATACAGCCATAACCTGCCTCTGTACCATCATGCAGCCACAACCTGCTTATTTACCACCATGCAGCCACAACCTGCCTATTTACCACCATACAGCTACAACCTGCCTATTTACCACCATACAGCTACAACCTGCCTATTTACCACCATACAGCCACAACCTGCCTATTTACCACTATACAGCCACAACCTGCCTATTTACCGCCATACAGCCATAACCTGCCTCTGTATCACCATGCAGCCATAACCTGCCTCTGTACCACCATGCAGCCACAACCTGCCTATTTACCACCATACAGCCACAACCTGCTTATTTACCACCATACAGCTACAACCTGCCTATTTACCACCATACAGCCACAACCTGCCTATTTACCACCATGCAGCCACAACCTGCCTATTTACCACCATACAGCCATGACCTGCCTCTGTACCACCATGCAGCCACAACCTGCTTATTTACCACCATGCAGCCACAACCTGCCTATTTACCACCATTCAGCCACAACCTGCCTATTTACCACCATGCAGCCACAACCTGCCTAGTTACCACCATTCAGCCACAACCTGCCTCTGTACCACCATGCAGCCACAACCTGCTTATTTACCACCATGCAGCCACAACCTGCCTATTTACCACCATTCAGCCACAACCTGCTTATTTACCACCATGCAGCCACAACCTGCCTATTTACCACCATACAGCCACAACCTGCCTATTTACCACCATACAGCCACAACCTGCCTATTTACCACCATACAGCCATGACCTGCCTCTGTACCACCATGCAGCCACAACCTGCTTATTTACCACCATGCAGCCACAACCTGCCTATTTACCACCATACAGCCACAACCTGCCTATTTACCACCATACAGCCATAACCTGCCTCTGTACCATCATGCAGCCACAACCTGCTTATTTACCACCATGCAGCCACAACCTGCCTATTTACCACCATACAGCTACAACCTGCCTATTTACCACCATACAGCCACAACCTGCCTATTTACCACTATACAGCCACAACCTGCCTATTTACCGCCATACAGCCATAACCTGCCTCTGTATCACCATGCAGCCATAACCTGCCTCTGTACCACCATGCAGCCACAACCTGCCTATTTACCACCATACAGCCACAACCTGCTTATTTACCACCATACAGCTACAACCTGCCTATTTACCACCATACAGCCACAACCTGCCTATTTACCACCATGCAGCCACAACCTGCCTATTTACCACCATACAGCCACAACCTGCTTATTTACCACCATGCAGCCACAACCTGCTTATTTACCACCATGCAGCCACAACCTGCCTATTTACCACCATACAGCCACAACCTGCCTATTTACCAACATGCAGCCACAACCTGCCTATTTACCAACATGCAGCTACAACCTGCCTATTTACCAACATGCAGCCACAACCTGCCTATTTACCACCATGCAGCCACAACCTGCCTATTTACCACCATACAGCTACAACCTGCCTATTTACCACCATACAGCCACAACCTGCCTATTTACCACCATACAGCCATAACCTGCCTATTTACCACCATACAGCCACAACTCGCCTATTTACCACCATGCAGCCACAACCTGCCTATTTACCACCATGCAGCCACAACCTGCCTATTTACCAACATGCAGCCACAACCTGCCTATTTACCACCATGCAGCCACAACCTGCCTATTTACCACCATACAGCTACAACCTGCCTATGTACCACCATACAGCTACAACCTGCCTATTTACCACCATGCAGCCACAACCTGCCTATTTACCACCATACAGCCACAACCCGCCTATTTACCACCATGCAGCCACAACCTGCCTATTTACCACCATACAGCCACAACCTGCCTATTTACCACCATGCAGCCACAACCTGCCTATTTACCAACATGCAGCCACAACCTGCCTATTTACCACCATGCAGCCACAACCTGCCTATTTACCACCATACAGCTACAACCTGCCTATGTACCACCATACAGCTACAACCTGCCTATTTACCACCATACAGCCACAACCTGCCTATTTACCACCATGCAGCCACAACCTGCCTATTTACCACCATACAGCCACAACCCACAAATTTACAAATGAGTGAGCACATACTTAATGTATAAGCATACATTAGAAAGAAATAAAATTCCATTTCACCTGAAAATTTTCAATGGATTCAGTCGATTTAGAATTAGAAATGCTTAAATTGTGTTTTCAGGGAAAATTCTCTAAGAATCTGAAAATGAATCCCTGTGGCAGAGGCAGCCCTGGCAGGCATGAATTAAATGAATGACACTTAAAATTTCGTCTGCGCACCCAAATACTTCCACCGAGCATTCTCATATTTTTTCTCCAGTAAAATGTGGGCCCTTTCAACTTTGAAAGAAGGCGCATTTAAAAAAGAAAAGAAACAAGACTCAAATTATTTTTGTAAGTAATATGAATTCATTCTTGACAAAATGGAGATCATGCTTAAGAGTGGTTTTTATGGCTAAAGAGTGTGCCGTTTATCAGGTTTTTATAAAGTAACCACACCATCAACCCTCGATCTCTCACACACACACACGCACACACATGCAAGCACATGCACGCACGCACGCACGCACACACACACAATATACAGTATTCCCTACCCCCCACAGTGGATTTGATTTCCCTGCTGTTGAACTGAAAGGGCTGTTTGAACAAACAGGCTGTGTCACAGACAGCCCTAATGACACCTTCAGATATAAAAGCATGAAATTCAAGCAAAATACTTTCTGGCTGTGATAATGAGAGCCTTGGTCTAATACAATGTCAAAGGAAGGAAAATGCATGTGGGCAACTTCATCTTGTTAATGTAATATACCTAAAATTTCTTATAATAATAGTCTATGTGGTGCTAATAACTACGTTTCAGCCCCTTCCGCTATTTTATGTCTCTTCAGTTTAATCAGTCTTTTTCTGGGCCCTGAACGTGTGTGCGTGTGTGGTTATGGATATGTGCATTTGCATGTGCGCGCATTTTGTGTGTTTGCATACATGTATGCGAGGCATCAATGTGTACGCGCGGTGGTGTTTGAAAACGCAGACGAACAGAACGTGCATCAGAAAAGTGTGATTGGAGTGTTGCTGAGAGATTGGAACATGTTCTCCTGGAGCAGGTCTGTCTCTCCTTGTTGTTTATGCTTCCCCGAGGGCTGCCTGAAGGCATGCTTCAAGTCCCTGTTGTCACACAATTCCTAAAATCAGAACAGCATTGAACACTCCTGTTCACTCCTGTGCTAGGGGTACCACACACTGAGATCAGATGGAAGCATGCACACACGTACACACACACACACGCAACCACATGCGCGCGCACACACACACACGCATGCACGCGCGAGCACACACACACACACACACAGAGCATAACATCCACATGTCAGAAACATGCAATGAAACATCAGTCTTCATCAGATACATACAATCTCTCAGTCTCTCTCTCTCTCTCCCACACACATACATGTACACACACACACACACACACACACACACAAAATAACTATCAATGTCCATCTGAAACGCACACACACGTCAGAGGTGCACAACCTTAATGGCTGTGAGAGCAGCACACACACAGCCGAGTGAACACAGCGCAGCACAAGCCAAAGCCAAAGATGGCACACACCGGCCTTCTCCGCAGTCCGGCTCCTCACACACACCACCCCACCGCGGCTCTCCTCCCGCCCAGCGGCACGCGTCTGTTCCCGGTGAACACACTAAAGCTGTCTTTTGATTTGATTTTTATTCCAGAAGAATAAATACACGGGGATTATTTAGTAATGTGCAGCAGGCCCCACAAATCAGCCGGCCTTCTCTGACCATCATTCACGGGCGAATATTTTACAACACAATTATTTCCCCGCTGACACAAATGAGTTGCAGCAGAGAACCTGCAGCAAGCTAATTAAGTTTAGGACGGCCGTGCCGTTATTAAAACAATCAAAGCATTTTACTGCCAATGCTGTGGGACATGGCATCTCGCCGGACACGACAGGACAGGACAGCGCCGCAGACCGCTCCAGCACCGCGCAATATGGACAGAACCAGAACCGGCTCATGAATACACTGTCCATTACACTTTCATTGGGAGCTTTATTCTGGAACTTTATTTTTCTTGATCGATATATGGGTGTGTAAATAGGTAGCCAATTAATTTTCGGTTTCTAACAGAACCCCAGATAATATATTATGCATGCCCACTTATTATTCATAGTAACCGTAATTGTAGTCGGGTTTTACTAATAGTAGTATTTTTACTATTATTATTGCTACTAGAAGTATTACAGCATGTTTATTTGGACCATATCCATTTTCAAGTATGAAGCAAAATACAATTTTTTCTCTTTTTATATGAAACTCAACCTCTGATTTTTGTAAACTGTTCTTGCCTTGAGTTTTGACAAATGTATATTAATTTATAGCATCACACTTGAAAAAAGGGTATTTAATGATTGTAAAACTATTCTTTTACCTGATTGGAGAAATGTTCCATCTAATTTTCCAGACACTTGGGCTATATAAGTATGATCACAGGCCATAGAAAATGACAAAGAGGAAGGTGTTGTAACAATTACAATAGGCGCAGTGAGCAAATTGAATTTAACAAAAAAACCCATCGTACACAAATGAAAACTGGAGGACGCATAGTTTTCTGACAATTAAAACGCGGGCGTGAACAGCAAAATTGTATTCTACAATTAAAACACCTAATTCAATTTCACATTCACAGACCATTAAAAATGCAGGGCTCTGTTCTTTTCGGGGGTGGGGGGATGAGCAGATCAGCCCAGCCCTGGGCAGTGTCGTGGCTCAGTTCCTCTCTATAAGTGCTTCTTTGTTCCTTAGTTATTGGCATTCCTGTTAATTGGCATTAAGACGCCTGGAGCTCCTCGTGCAGGAGCTCCGCGCAGCCAAGTAGCTTTTCCCTGCAAACGGCAGCGCGGAGTGGCTGACTTGTCAAAAAATAAATAAATGCCTCCTCTGAAGTCCTTGGCGGAACAAAAAATGCAATGATAGCTGATATTCTCTGCTCCTAATTACTTTGTATTTATTCTACCCCCCTCCCCCATTTTCTTTCCTATTGGGTTGAATCTAAAACTTTGGTAATAATACAGACCTGTCTGATTCCTAAGGGAACGAAGGCCGATGCGGACCGGGCTTGCCGTTGCTGGCGGCGTGGCGAGCGGCTCTGGTCTAAAGGTGATCTCGTACGGTCGTCTCGAACAGTGACCTGCCGCGCTGAAAGACTCGGGTCCCCATGACCCGAAAAGCTGCACACTCCTGCAAACTCCCACTCATTATGCCAGACGACCTCAGACCGCTGCCTGGCAGGCTCCAGTCTGTGCATGACACAAACAGGGCAAGGCGACCCCCCCCACCCCCCGCCCCCCGCCCCTCACCCCTCTGCATGTGCCCCAGCAGGGGGCCAGGTCAATGCCACACAGCGGCGGGGCAGTCAGGTAAACCAGATTAAGACATCTTTCGGTATGCGCCCAGCCGTTCGCAGGCATCATTGCTCCCGGGGGACCCCGCGGCCCTAAACCTTCCCTAACGGGCTAGCTGAATAGGTAAATGGCTTCCACGAGGCCCGGGAAAATCAATGCGTGTAAACGCAGTTCTCACTGCCTCGGGATGATCCTGTCCAAGTCATTTTATTATTGCTCAAGGAGCCGGCATCGACCTGACCGTTAACCACTCAGAGATGGCTAGTAACAATCCGATGAAGAGGAGCCGTCCTGTCCGTTTGAATCTGACTTCCCCACCCCGGGAAGACTCTGAATTAGTCTCACTTCTGCATTATTAGTCGCACACATGTAGGTACTGCACTCACAGACATACACGTATGCTCATTAATTTATGCACAAATAAGAACACTATGGATATGTCCGTGTTCGGGCTGGAGGGTTCAAATCCTGACTGGATCTGCTGGTCTACTTCTGAGCAAGCCATTTCCCTTCAGCTGCTCCCATGTGATCGGACTGGTTTACTGAGCGTGCAGTGTTATATGTACTGTACAGTATGCTGTACTGGATGTTGTCCTACTGGTTTACTGCACATAGTGTTATATGTACCGTACTGTAGGTTGCCCTGAATTAGGGACTGTCCCAAGTACATTCATTTCACTGTGAAACTGTTATTCAGACACCAAGGATGTTGTTTTTGTACACCTTTAAATGCTAAAGCAAATATCATCACTATTCCTGCAATCAGACCTCATGTCCCCCAGGCTCTCTGAATGCTGAATGCTAACCCCTTTTTTCTAAAATTGACTGTTTTTACAGTTCACTCTCTAGGCCAGGATTAAATCAATATTTGTCCTTAACTTTGATTTTAAAAAGAAAAGTAAGGGTTAACAAGCCTCAAATCCTGTTAGTTACATTCAAAGTTACTGAAAGTTACGGACAGACATTTATTGGATCCAGCCCCCAGAGAGCCCCGGTGGGTAAAAACCACAAGCATCACCTCCAGAGTCGTGTGTTCTAACCGCTCCTTCACGGCGTCTGGCAGACTATAAGCATCTCAAACGCAGCGAGATCATCACTTTCTCATGTGTCAAATCAACAGCAAGCAGCCCTTTCTCGTGGTGTTTTCAGGCATGAAAATCCAGCAAATGCGCTTCAAACGCATGCCTACAGCAAACCTCTTTTTTTAAAAAGTGTGTTTATCCGACAATCTAACGCCGAGCCGGCGCTGGATTCATTCCCAATTAGTATTATGTTTAAAACGTACGGCACACTTTAACTCTCTGTCATGACAGCGTCAGCAAAGTACAGTACGTTTGCAACACCGGGAGTCTGCATATACTCTACAATGAAGCAAAAAAAAAAATTGTTATTTGAGCCGTTTATACATGCATACTTCTGTTAGGATAAATCATCATCTAGTCTGGATATGCACCAGGCTAGTGTGGTGCTTAGGCCCTGGGGGAATACATCTATAGTCTACTGCAAGTTTAGCAGTACTGCTGCACTGTTGTGTGACACAGATTTCTCTGATCCATTGCATTCATTTGCATTACCTGGGCATTTTAAAGCTCATACATGATGTAGGGGAATGACTGTTCGGGCTCGGATTCAATATTACCGCTATGTGTTTTGTCCATAACTGTGAATAATGAAATTAGTCAAGTGTTAGGTTTTTTTTTTGTTCTTCACTCAACATAATGGGGTACTCTATATGCATAAACTGTCCAGAATAATCTTAATCATTGTTTTCCACCATATTATTAAAAAGTGGTTCATAGAAAAATATCCAAAGTCTTACTATGGAGGCTGAAATGATAGTCCTGGTGCTGGTTTCAGAAATGTAACCAGTGCAACTGTGTATGTATATGATGTACAGTACAATAAATTATATAACAATACCCAGCGAGCAGAGAATTGCTGTGGTCTGTGCTTTGGGCATCTTGAGGATGTGCAGACATATATTTAGTTTGATCATAGTTTATAATAATACTCATGTTTTATTTCTGCAGTCTTCGGTCTACAACCAATAGCACAAAAGGCATATTACCTACACACTGTCCCCACCTACATTCATGGTCCCCCAGTCATTGTCCGATCGAGATCAATAATGCTGTGGTAATATTGTAAATGTTATTTACGACGGGCTAAAATTTAATGGTTATGAGGAATATGGACATTTTGGTTAGTGTTCATGGCACAAAGTTCTGGAAAACCTCCCAGAGTATGCATTTACACATCACTAATCAACAGTACAAGTGTTTCTAGTATCACAAACCATTATGAATGCAATCTCTTGAGTTTAGTGCCCACAAACTAAACTTTAAAATATTGTAGGCTAAAACAATGAGACTGTTACCTAATTTGCCTATCCATATTTTCAAATGAAGCACATTGGTGCTGAACTGTTGGTTGAAGGCCAAAGTATTATGGAGGATCAGAGTGATTTTTTTCCTTTTTCCTCAAAAAATGAATAAATTAAAACGGAAAACATTCATTTTTCAAAAGGAAGGTTGACATTTCTGGCAGAAATTAGACGAGAGTCGATCAATAGAGCTGACTTGGCTGATGCTTTTGCGATTCTTAACGTACAAAAGAATGGCGTTCTTCTCTCTGTCATTTGTTTGGTTTAAGTTTTGAAATGCTTATTAAACACTGGGAGGATGTAGAAATAGGCTGTGTGCAATGGGTTCAGCTGTTTTCTGGCAAAAAAATGGATCTCCTCAGAGTTTTAGGAAGTGCACTGAAAATATGTCTCGTGTCCCCCGTTGTGTGTGATGCTGTATTAAAGCCATATTTTGTGTCATCACTGACAGATATATGGTGTGCCTTAAACAATATGAACTATGTGTTAAGAAATAAACTGCTTACACCACCGGAATTCTTACAGGAACACTTCAATCCAGACTCAGCCACTTTTATATAATTATTTTTTTTAGCACATTTTTCCCTGGTGCAAGCAGTCAGGGACACGTCTTGCAATAAAACACTGAGGGAACGAATCCCAACTATCAAATTACATGTTTGGCGGAGAGAAATACCTTGTTTGTTTAATGCACATTTACGGTACGCAACTGCTAACGTTTTGCAGGGGAAAATACAGTGGTGTGGTTTTCGCATTGCTTTCAAAGCAAAGACGATGATGCTGCCTTTTTTTTTTTTTCAAAACAGCAACTTTGTAAAGTAAGTCTTGGATGATGCTGTGTCTGCATTCTTTTTTTTTTTTTTTTTTTTTTTTTACTGTAAGGTGATGTCAAATTGCAGAGATAATATTTTATGATCGCGGAGGAAAGAAATTTCTTGCCAAATTCATGTTAGCTAATCCTCATCTTAAACAGGATTGAAAGCACAACAGCACCTTAGCGTTGCACTGCCATAGCAGCAGCACTCTCTCTCTCTCTTCCTCTCCCTCTCCATAATATATCTACAGTATATAAGCTGAGAGAGAGAGAGAGAGAGGTAACTAGTTCCTGCTCCTTTTAAGCAGTCCACTTGTTTAGAGCTCTCCTGTGGCAGATGACCTGTGAGTGACAGTACACAGACTCTCCTCACTCCCTACTCCTCTCCCGCTGTGGTCCTGGGAAGGGGAAAACAGATGTTGGGAGGGCTGGAGGAGAGCAGGATGGCATTCTATCGTTAATGCTCCCCGCGCATAAATCTGCGTAATGAGAGACAGCCCATGCGCTAACCCCGGCTACGTACTCTTTCATTATTCCACCGGGGGAGGCAGGGAGAAAGATGGCTCCCTGCTCGCAGGAATGCAAGACCAATGATACTCCATTTCCCTGGCAAGACACTGCAAAGGCAAGATGCCGTGCCTTCCTGTCTTCCTGACAGAGAGATCCGGTCTGTGCTAAACTAAACTCTACTATCTATGTATCCTCGAATATTAATGAGCAATCAGGCCCGGAAAGTATTTTCTGTTTGAATTATTGGCAGTTAAGAAGGATTACACATAGATCCATACTGATTACAGTCAGAACCTACCAATGAATATTCATAAGCTTGTGTATTGAACAGTAGGCAAAGTTATCCATTCTACTGGTAAATCGTACTTTCCTTTACCAGCTTAAACTTAACAAAAGTACTTAACATCTTGTATCATATTCTATCAGCCTTAAATTTTCATCAAGAGTAAAAAAAATTTTTTTTTAAAAACATTAAATTCATTTTGGTAAAGAAACACCTCAAGAACATCACATTGGTAAATTATTTACCAAAATGTAAATTCCTCTAACCCATTTCTTAAGTCTGTTTTCTTGCAACCATATCCTTCTTGCTAACATATTATCTTTCAGACCAGAGCCAGATCATTGCCGTGATTAATGCTGTGTGTATGTGCGAGGTGCTAACGCAAAAATTTATTGTGTTCTTTCGCACAAACAAAGAAGAAAGATGGCATCTTGTGATTTGGGCCAGCCCCAAAATTTGCTATGGTGCTGGTGCCCTCACACCCAGAATGCTTTGCTTCAGAGACAGTGGTCTGTTGTGGAAGACAGACATTGGTCTTAACCGATAAAGCTGTCAACGATGAAAGAAGAAGGCCCTCCATAGTGGTGCACAGCAACAATGGTGGCAGTGACATGCACTGTGGGCTTCCCTTTGCCTTTTAAAGCATGCCAAACTTTTGAAGAGGCTCTCTCACTTTATAAATCATCTCGCTGGCTCCTAGGATCCTGGCAGACTCCATTGACAGGAGAGTCAAAATGACGTGAGTGATGGCGGGGGTGGGGGTGGTGTCAGGATAACAATCAAAAGCATGAGAGAATACAGGTGTTTCGGTTTACGAGACAACCGCTCTCCCCTGGATCTTTGACAGCTGTTGATGTTATCAGTAACGCGCGGCTATTATTGGCTGTGGTCTAGGGGGCCGAGAGGCCTTTCCCTTAGCAACGTCTTGCTGGTTGATAACATTTGGCTGAACTTTCAGACGCGAGCCTCCCTCCTGACTTTCCTACAGTCAGGCCCGCCTAAACCGATCAGAGAGAGAGACGCGCGCCAGGGAAGACAAGTAAAATATTATTGACTGGAGTGTTTCACGTCTATTAGGGAGAAAGTGCAGAGGGAGGGAGCGGTGCGGAGAGCTGACAGGCTTCAAGATAATCAGGGGGAAATGAAGGCAGCGGAGTAACCCTTCGCCAGAGGAAAACCCGCCGCCGTGCAAGAGGTCGCTGTGCACAGCGAAAAACAAATACAAACTGGCAAACAAGAGACGGCCATTAACTTTGATCCTAACAGCCTCTGCTCTTAATGTTATAAATAACTTTTTTTTTTCTTTCCTATTCTCTCCGGCCCTGGCAAAACAAAAGTGGCGAACAAAGGCTAATGTTTCGAGTAACGGTCTGTTTTGTAGGAGCGCCATTAAAGTTCTGAGAACACTGGAAACTCGTGACGTCCCCCTAATTACAACGGGAAGTATACGGATTAAGCGCCCCGTTCCTGGTATGGGGTCACAACTTGGGTAAAGATGCAAGGGACTAGAACTACCATTTCCCTTTTTTTCTATAACCGACTAAATTCAGCAATATCACATACCAGTGGAAATGCTTCCATGGGGGCTGTTCTTCCAAGGACAGACTTCATTTTGTGCTTAAGAATGACATATTTCTGACAAGAAGCCCACTTTCCAATGGCCGTCTGGTGTGGGTCATCACGCTGGCGCTGACTTGAAGGGGGTCTGTATACCGCACTTGTGGGAATGGGGGGGGGGGATTACGGACCCTCGGCCGCCCCCCCCCCCCCCCATAGTCCCGCTTGCCTTCGAGTCTGCGGTTTATCTGTTCGATGTAGCACCATGGGAAACTGATGCATTTCAAATCCCATACAAAATGAAAGTTACTCTATTATTTACTACAATATGTAAACCACACGTAATCCCTGCTCACGGCCTGAAGATGCATATGGCTTGGTATGTTCGGAGATAAATATGAAATGGAGTCACGACAGGAGGCAGCAAATTAATGGCTGCCATGTTGTGATAAAGGGTGATTTTCCTTCTAAAATTTTGCACTGATAAAACTTTAACCTGGCGAGATTACCGACAGGAAAGAAATTGAATGCATGCAATCCCTTTTTTCCATTTTCTTTTTTTAACGTTAATTCACCATTCCAAAATGCTCACCACAGATAATCTGTCATAAAGCATTTTCCTCCGCAGAATGAGTCATATTACTATTTGAAAACTGTAAGGGACTCTCAATCCAACCCTTTTACGTTTAACAAAATATTAATTTCCACTTCCGATGTTCACGAGTGATATTCAGAAATGAAGACTAATAGCAGAAATTATATTTGGTAATAATTTATGTTGCGGACCCTAAGAGCTACAAAGTCCCCATCTGACTCATCCGTAGGAATCCAGTATAATTTCAATACTATGCATATTTAAGCTCCCTGCTTTTCAAACCTTCTTCTGGGAATACATCCAGTCTGGTTCTCTCTTATAGTCTGACACAAATTCAAAATAGGGTGTTTAGGTGTATACAAGCCATGCCGTTTGCTTTGCATTTAACTCCCGCTTGTGGCTCAAATCCAAAAAGCACTTCTTTAACCTGATTTTTTTTTTAATTTTTTTTTTACATGACTACAATATTTATCCTCTTGCATAAATATTTTAATGAAGTAAATTTTCACCAGGAACAGTCATCTTTTATCATTAGAGGCCTCAGATAGCAGGGTGTAGCAAAGCAAAGGGGAAGGCAGGGCTGGGGCGGCGGGGCTTTAAATCATAAAGCCATGTGCCTTTCTTCTCTGCCAGTCCATTTTATGTGCAGGGTAATAAATTACACCCCCGCTTATTATTCTGCAATTATGAGCAAAACCTTGTTTTTGCTTTACTTAGTTACAAAGACAGGAAGTCTTCCAAATGATCCATGGGAGTCCCATCATGAGCCTACATCCCATGCCTTGGACAGAGTGGAGATTATAGAGCAGAGTGGATATCAGTCCATTTCAAAAGTAAACATGCATAAGAAGCCATTTCACTTTACTGTATTATTTATTTTCTTTGCTGATGTCATTTTCTAGGATAGTTTATACAGGATTCACATTTTACATATTTACTCATTAATATTGGTAGACGCATACATTTTTACCGAATCAATTCAGATGGTTATACCCTCTCTGGGTTCAAATTAGAAAACCCCTGCATACAAGTTCAGTTCCTGAACCATTACTTGATGTACAAAAGGATCAAAAGCACATCATAATGTGGTGAACCTTGGTTCCCAAGTATCAGGTATTTATAAAGAATCTACTGCATTCATTTTGGGTTCAAAAATTAACACCACGAGCAAAAGAGTAGTAATAAAGGTAAAGAAACTGACCTTGTAACTCAAAGGTTGTGGATTTGATTCCCAGCTAGGGTGGTGCCATCACACCCTTGAGCAAGGTACTAAACCTGAATTGCTGCAAAAAGATTCATTTGTATTAATGGACTGTATGCAAAAAAATATAGTAAACAAATAAATGTAAGTAGTAATCTATGTAATCCCTAGAGATAAGAGTGTCCGCTAAATGCTGAAATTGAATGAAATGTTGATCTGGGTGGAGGAACCTGCTCCAGTGGGGCTCTGTTTATCTGGAAATTGTTACATAATCTATTAAAGTCCTTCATCGTGGCCATCCATCCATCTATCCATCCATTTTCTTATAGTGCTTATCCCAGCATGCAGGACTACCCCCTGGACAGGTCGCTAATCCATCACGAGGCACACACACACACCATTCACTCCCACACTCACACCTATGGGCAATTTACAGTCTCCAATTAGCCTACTGTATGTCTTTGGACTGTGGGAGGAAACTGGAGGACTGGGCGGAAACCCACGAGGACACGGGAAGAACGCGCAAACTCCGCACTGAAAGGTCCTCGGTCGGGATTCAAACTCGGTACCTTCTTGCTGTGACACGACAGAGGTATTCACTGCACCACTATGCCGGCCCACATCATGGCCTTTAAAAAATATTCTATTGTACTTGGACATACAGGAATAGTCAGTATGGGCATGGGACCACACAAGTGTATATGTAAAACTAATATTCAGTAGTGTGCAATCACAAGTGCATTCCAAAGTGTGTCATCAAGATAGCCGGCAAAATAATAGATTATTTCAGATCCCATTACGAGAGATCATTTTGCATCACGCATGGACAAATGAAAACTGACAGTGATTCCAGCTTTGCCTCCGGGTTCAGCAATGACACAGAAGACTCCTAAATCGCCTTCTCCGGGCAAAGGTGAAAGTGTTTATTTGCAGTAAATTCAAACGCATATTGTGTTGAAAGCGAAAACGTTTAAGTCAGCATAGCAATAAAAGCTCAGCAAATTCTAAATGTTGCACTTATTGATGTAGCAACCAAAGACCACACATTTTACAGAACCACCAGAAGCCATCATGGAAAGTAACTGATTACTGATGTAGTGATGAATGGTAGCCATGTTGCTTTAGTAGGCTATAAACCTAGGCAGGCAGTTGCTTTGCATGTGAAGGTAAGAACTTTGCACGTTGAGAGGAATCACTCAGTCCACTCTAGTGCTGCAATCTGACATCGTAGCGTGTGACTTTGCTTCAAATGACCTCCGAAATCTCATTAAGCTATTAAACCTTCAAAAATGTTTTCTAACAGAAGTGCACTTTAGGCTGGACATGTTTGTACATTCATATGGTCCTTTGTACAAACATGCCTTTATGGTTAACAAAAAACACTGTTTACAGGAGAGACAGTCTTTAATTGTAAAACATGGGTGCCCTGCCTCAGGTGACATTTTCTACAGTGAAAGGAAATGTCCATAGTTAAAAACCATTTTAAAAGAAATTGTCAAAAAAAAACACAATCCATCTATACAATAAACCAAAAGGAAATCAGGGAACCAGCCCAGACTCATATCATCACTACCATAGCCACTTTCATCCCCTCCACCCCACCCTCTGTGCCACGAAACAATATGCTCCCTAACATTTGCCAGGAAAATAGATTATAACTTTAATCGCAAAATAAGCTTTGAAAAAGGAATTGGTAACTCTAATCACACAGGCCTTTGTTGTCCCTGTGGTTTTGTCTTTGAGAAGGAGATTAATTTCAGCCTCTCCGACAAAATAACTGTCTGGTACAGTACAGGGAGGGGAAGGGAGGGGAGGCGGGGTGGGAAGGAGGGGGGCATGGGGTGATTCCATGTTATTGAGTGCCATGTGAAATTCAGAGCAACTGAAATGAGGAGGGCCATGTGGCCTGTCCCTAGAAACAAACTGACGAGCAAGTGGTTCCAATCAGCGCATTATTCTGCTACAGTAAGAGAGAAATATGGGCGATGGCAGAAGAGGATGATGGGACAGCTTGTAAAAATCAAATCTGGTGCTAAACTTTTACTCATAAGAAAGGGAACTCAGGTATTCTGAAGTACATGGTTGATTCATACTAAATTTCTGCTATAAATGTATGAGTGGAAATCCTTTTTTTCCATAATGATCTAGGATTTTCAACTGACTAGTGAAAATTTGTGCAAGTCATTGTTAATCTCAAGGATGCAACTGGATACCTTTTCATAGTCCAGTCTCATTCAGGCCTGGTCCTGGTAGGCCATTGTATACGTACATGCTGAACAGAATTTTAAATCTCTTGACAATTAGGCTAACTGCTATAAGTTATTTGCGGAATGTGTAGCTGGATATGTGCTTATGTTCTGAAAAGATAAAAGTGAAGGTATTTCAGGGCTCAATTTTTTCATTTGCAACCCTCAATTTAGCAATGTAGATTACATTCAAATTAAGTGATTATGATTAGTTATACTGATTGATTGTTATAGAGCCTAAAACAATTAAACAATTAAGACAAATCCAAAACCTCCACTCAAAATATGTTAGTGTGGTAAATTTTATAAAAATAAGAAAGAGATGGCTTTACCTTGGGATTTTTAGCTCCACAAACACAACTCTGACCATACATTCATTCAACTTTAATGTAAATCAAATAAACACCAGGAAATGTCAAGTCTGCATCAGTATTTAATTACAAGATCAACCAAGTTCAGTGAATTAAACACAAGAAAATATCAGCACACACTGTGGTTCACCAGAACTCATATTAAAAAAAAACATTTATAACCCACAAAAAAACTGGCAGCCTAACACTAGTTAAATATCTTCTGATTACTGGATACATTGTATTATTTTAATCCTCATTTTGGTAATATTTTAATACTACTTCAACCTAACTTAACATTTTATAGCTAAACCTTGCTGTCCAGATTTCCCCCCTCCCCCCACCCACACTTCATGATTTTTAAGCTCCCAGAAAACTATGTGCTCATGCACATGCATGCATGAGTCTTTATATTTATTCACATGAGTGTGAGTACATACATGCCTAAGCCTGTGTATGTATATGTATATGTATATACGTACATTCTATTTGTGATTGAATTTGTCTGTTCATTCTATGTGTTTGAGCACGCTCATGTGCATCTGTGCGCATGTGGGTGTGTGCATGTGCGTGCGTGTGCATGTGTTTTTCAGTGTGTGTGTGTTTGTGTGTGTGTGTGTGTGTGTTTGTGTGTGTGTGTGTGTGTGTGGATGCGTGCAGCAGCAGTCCTCGAAGCGGCTTGTTGGTAGTCCTGTGATGCAGACCAACAGAAGCTGATGCTTTTTTTTTTCCAAGCCATCTTATTTCTTCATACCAAAGAAAACAGCCACAGGTCTTAAAAAAAAAAAACACCAGAAGACACTTAACGCAAGTCCAACTTAAGCCAGCCAAACTCAGCTATGACACTGCTGCTACTGCTCTGTCACAATGCAGTTTACTTTAAAAAAAGAGAATTCACAGCATAGGCCACCTTACGCTTTCTAGCCCACTCCACCAGTTCATATCCCTCCAAGTTTTCTGAAAATGGGCAGAGGAGCAAATACACCACATCTGAGGAGATTAATTATGCACTTTATGCTTTTAATAATATGCAACACAAATGCTCTTGCTTTTATCATGCGGCTTCCTCCAAATTTAGAAGTTCTGCATATGTAAGCTCTCCCCTTTGCTGTGAGCGACAGCCTTTTCACTTGCGAAAAGCAAAGGAACAGGAAGGCAAATAAAATGCACATGTTCCCCCCACAGCTCATTTTGTAATTAGCTCCAGCCATGTCAGCAGTTTTTATGAAAAATTTCCGAAACACACGAGCAGCTCATCTGCATGTGAGGGAAGACAGCACTACTGCGGCGACTCCGTGACGCATTTACAATGTGTGTGTCTTTCTTCTTAACCAGCCCACTAATCACACAAATTATTGCATCTAATTACCACTGAAGCTCTAATTAATTCTTTCAGTACCACATCATTTAGTGCGCATTCACACCACAGCACCTGTTTTGAAAATCCCCGCCGTTAATTTGTTTATAAACAAACATAATTTGCATAAAATGTTTAATGAATGGTTTTGTGATTCGGTGCGATCCTCCAGTCGTGTTTTGGTTCCGAGGAGGGTCAGAGAGAGAGAGGGCCGCCAAATTAACCCGACCAAAATTCCTCTGCACATTGCACGATTTTTTTTTCTCCCTAATATATATTAATAAAATGAAAACACTCAGTGCTAATTAATACGAGCATGCGCTGCTAATTACTCTGCTGTATAACAAGCGAGTTGTTGAACCCTTTTAGAAAATCATGTCAGTTTGGTTTTTTAATACGTTCTCTGTGCATGGACTGTTAATGGAACGAGGAGACAAAGAGCGAGCGTGGGACTCCGAGACACAACAGATACAGGCGCTGCAGAGCAACAGTGCAGACGCAACGCTCCCACAACACGGTTATAACAACGCTCACCGACCCTCACCGCTGCATCTGGTGCACACATTCACACTTCCCACTCAGGTAAGAAGCCAATTACGGCAACAGAGAGAAACCAAACTGAGTCTGTCTGCAGAGGATCAGACTTTTTAACCAGGAAAGGATATGACTGTGATGGGTTTTGTTGCAAACACCAAGTTTCTGTTGCTGACCAAGCAGAAGTATAAAACACATGGGCACGATCCATACTTTTACATTTGCAATTCAGTGTTGTCGGAACCATCTTGAATGCCATACAGGCAATACATTTTCTTTTTTTAAAATTCCATGCATAAAAACATGATCTCTCTCTTCGTGTTATTTGTGATGTTAATAAGAATGAAGAGATACATGGAAGTAATTAACCACTTATGAGTACTAATCTTAATAAACTCTTTTATTGGGGAAAAGTGTAAAGAAATACTGTATTATCTGTATTACGTTTGTACACCACCTACAGTTGAGCATGTTAAACATAGTACAATGTCAGGCTCACAAAAGCAAACACAAATTGCTTGAAAAACATCTAATCAAAAATAATGACAATAATATGAGAAATAAGCATGCTGGGTGTATGTTCTGTGTTAAATATACCCTTTCAGTCAAGGTTGCTGTTGATTACATATGACACTAATGTTTGTTCCTTTGGACACTGTTCCCCCTGCTGGTGCAAAATCATAATTGTGCTTCAGTTATTAATATAATTATTCAATACTATATTATTAATGTGTGTTTCATTTGAATGTAAGCTTTCAGAAAGAAATCAAGATAACCAAAGTGCATTATGTATGTAAAAAATGATAAATATCCCAAGATATAGTTAAAAGCTCCTTCACTCATAAAATTTGCTAAAAAAATTATTAAATAAAAAATCAGTCTATATTAATATTTTGTCTGTATAGAGGGTGTTTCTTTATTTTTTTCATAATCATATTTCTTTTTCAACATTTGAGTTTTTTTTCAAAGTGTTTAAAATACCATGCATTTTGATATACATTATACAGGTACAGTATAGAGAAGCGTATTTTACTCTGCAGACACTAGAAGTCATGAAAATGCCCTGCTTTTCTCCCCACAGACATACCTAGAGTTCATTCCTTCAGACACATATTTATATATTGATAGAGTAGCATCTTGTTTTCATTTTTCTTGTCTGAAAGAAGTTTTCCAATTAGATACAGCATGTATGAGAACTATCTTGTAAAGATGCCTGTTAAAATATAATAAATAAAGGAAGACATATGTATTACCTGTTGACTATAGGAACAATATGAGTATGACAAAAGATTTTCTAAAAATCAGAACTAAGGAAACTAATTGTATACTGCTAGCATTATAACTCATATTCCCATGTTTGCAAAGAGTGGCATCATTCTATTTTAGAGATATTTACCATGGTTCAACAAGAATTAGTGGTAGGTGGTGATTTTTGACGGAGCATATTAAGAATTAATCATTCTTAATAATTCATAAGGCTTCTAAAGTTATACATTAATTTTTGATCTTCTCCATCCAACTCTATTATTTGCATGGAATCAAATCAGATTATAAATAATGCTATGACATCAGTTCAGAACAGCAGTGTCCCTGTGCTGTAATGCCAGGCAAACGTTGAACACATTTATTATTATTATTATGTGTCTAACACTGTTCTTTTATTTTCCTTGGGCAGCTCTAGAGTCCTCAGCTGTGACCCACATACAGTTAGAGACAACTACAGACATATCTCTATCTTGCACGCACGCGCACACGCGCACACCCAAACACATGCACAAGCACACACGCAGACACTCACACATGCACACACACACACACAAACACACACGCTTCTTACATAAATAATTACCCCACTTCCAATTATGATTCATTCAGAGTTAAACATGCTTTATGTTTCTCCGACTCTTATTAGACCACTTGAGTTTTCAGAAGTGCTGAGCTATTTGAGAAATGATCAATTAAAAATGGAACACAATTTGCATATAAGGAAGGGGAGATTTATGAGGAGTAAGAGTACACAGCAAAGTACATCAGTCTCACATCCATCGGAATTCATATGGTTTGTGACTGATCTTAAATTCTAGAGCCTGAAGAAGATAAAGTGTTCTGTTGCTGCTATTGTCAGGAGTCTAAATCCTAGACAAGATTTATTAGTAATCTTATCAGACACGTCTCAACTTTTTTTTCTTTAATATGTGTCAGCCTCCTCCCAGGAATTTTCCTTGCACCAATTATGTTTTTCCAACGCTTGAACCTCCTATTCTCGGTAGATTGTGTATACACGGATTTCTCACCCGCACGTGTGTGTGTGTGTGTGTGTGTGTGTGAGAGAGAGAGAGAGAGAGAAAGAGAGAGAGCTCTTTGAATGTGCAGATCTATAAATCATGGTTTTTTATAAACCCCCTTTCACACCCCATGACTCTGACTAAAACAGGGTGATTGATCATAGACTAGTTAGTTATGTAATTTTAACAAAAGCACAAAAAACATATATCCTTGGTTTGATAATCAGGGTATTCATCATTAAAATCTGAACCCTGAAGCAATGGTTTTAACATATTCTAATGACTACCTCATTTGCAAATTGCATTGACCTTTCATGTGCGCTTAGTAAGCACCTTGTTCTACTGTGTACTGTATTTATTGTTTGCCAATACAAACTAGGCAAAGATTGGATAATTACTGCAATCTATTAACTCCATTGCTTTTCACCTACTTGAATGGTGTACCTGTACACGATATGGGACTGTTTATAGGAGGACTCAAGTCTAAAATCTGAGAGCTTTTATCATTAAAACTCAGGCATGCATTTTGACAACCTGTGATGGATAAGGTGGAGGGGGCTTCATTCAGCAATTATAATTATCATGTCCCTATGCCTCCTTATGCTTCCTTAATAATATTCATGTACCACCCCCGCCCAAAAAAATAAAAAATAAAAATACATGTATCATCAACAGTATTACCAATAGTAAAAACTGGACATGTCATCGAAAAACTTGCAAGCACACCCTTACAGTTAGAATTCAATCACCTAGCTCCCCAGAGAGGTACATGAAGAGTTACTGTGATGCCTTCTCTCAAACACGTATGCCCCCTGCATATGCATAAAGTATGTGTGAATAATATGTGCCTCATGTGTAAACAGAGTGTAGAGTATAATGCATTTCATATTCACTTAGGCTGTGAGCCACCTGACTTCTTTAAAAAAAAAAAGTGTACCGTGTACATTAACAGTACAGTAAAACTAAATAAATAAATAATTGTAAACAAATAAATAAAAGCAAAAAAAAAAGAAAAAAGCCAAGGCACACATCTAGTGCGCCCGTGCACCTGCATACATCTTTACTGTTCTGGGGAAGGGGAATTCTGTGTGTGCACGTGTGCATGCCTGTGTTCATTCTACATACACAGTACACGTGTGTATTCATGCATTACATTTGAGTGTGTGTGTGTGTTCATTCTATGTGTTTGTGTGTGCATACATGTTTTCATTCTGGGTGTGTATTCATTTTATTTCAGGGCATGCGTGTGCACATGTGTATTCTTTTTGTGTGTGTGTATGTGTGCATATGTGTACTTATTTTATGTGAGTGTGTGTGTGTGCATGTGTGCTCATTTTATGTGTGTGTGTGCGTGCACATGTACTCATTTTACATGTGTGTGTGCATATGGGGACATGTGTACTTATTTTACGCATGTGTGTGTGTGTATGTGTACTCACTTTGTGTGTGTGTATGTGTGCACATGTATTCATTTTATGTGTGCATAGGTACACACACCACAAACCTTGGCCTACTATCAATCCCTCTCCAGTGCTCCTGCTCAACTCTCTGGCTGTCCATTTGAAGACAGTTATGGATAGATAACACTACAGATGCTGGTAATTAAAACAACACTAATTTTGTCTTGCTAGCTGCGCTTTGTTGTTGGAAATCATCTATCATGGCCACGCCTGCCTCTCACAAAGAGGAGACATTTGTCTCATCGTCCTTTCTGCTTGCTCGACACTTTTGCTCGCCTTCTCTCCTCGTCCCTCAGAGTACCTGGTTTCGTTTTTTTTTTTCTTTTTTTTTTGCAGATGCAATACGACTGCCCCCTGTATCCCCATCACCTGGATGGTGCACACACCCCCCCCCCCCCCCCAGCACTTTCCACCCTGTAGGTTACACATGCAATCTCTACGGTTTCTTTTTTACCCACAGGGTACAAATTCTGTACGTCTGAACCCCCATTTGGTATGAATATAATATCCACCTATTTCCCGCCCAGAGAAAACAAGTACAATCTCTACCGCTTCTTTTTGGCCCAGAGAGCATGGTCTTGGAATAAAGAGAGTGATTAAAATATGAGATGCATATGCACAGGATATGTTTTTTTATGAGTAGAGCCTGAGAAACAGAGACACAGGGTCATTGATTTCCGCTGGTTATTTATTCTATCTGCTGGTTTATTATCAGTGGGTTCTGCCTATATCACAATTATTTTTGTTACTATCTCAGCGTGTCGGTGTGTTTAAGTATTCCGTGTTTATCTTAAAATAAGACTGTATACGATAATTATTTTTGCGAGAAATACATCCTTTCTTCTTCAGAGAATTAAGCCCGTGAAATAAGAATGTTTCAATTATTTTGAGAGCAAATGCAAATTGAATACGTATGCATTGGAGGGAAAACACAAAAAAATATAAATATGTTTTAATTTTAAGATATATTTTCCTGAAAAAGTAAACTTTGTTTAGCGTGGGTATCATGTGCATATGGGCCAATATTAATGAATCACCGTCTTAAAGACTTAATTTTAGATATAATAATGTATTGAATAATATTCCCTAATTAGAGTTTGATTTGAAAGATGAGCCAATAGACAAGCCAGACATATACAGAACATGTGGAGTGGATGTCACATAATGTCACCGTTAGATGCAGACATATGCAGTCAATTACAGCATGCAGCCCGGGCAAGCAGGGCCTAAATGTAAAATGGTATCTGAGCACATGCTAATGGTCAAGGGATGCCATTCTGTTGTGTGATACCGTGAGGATGGATCTACAGTACATGCTTGCAATGTCATACTATTACATGTACATCAGGGTTACATACTCTCTGTATCTCTCTCTCTCTCTCTCTCCCCATCTCTCTTACATACAGCAGCTAGTTTTAGAGAGGCACAGTCTCAGAGACTGCACCCCTGTAACCTAGGACAGCCATAAAGCGTTTTACTCCGATTCAGCGGTGATTATATAGCATCCGGGCCTGCAGACACTGGCTGCGGTACTTAAATCTCTGTTTGGGTCCCAGTCACCGGTGGCTCCCCCTAATTGCTCTCAGTGGGGAAAGTAGCAGCCGCTCCCTTAATAACAGCACAGATGTGCATCTTCCCACCACCAGGCAGACACCAGCAAAACCCCTTTATTAAAGCAACTGCTAATTGAGATAGGAACAAAATAATAGAGGATGACACTTTAATGAAGACGTGCACGGAGCCACTTCCCCCCCCCTCCCCCCTCCTCCCAAGAAAATATGCACTTCTTCGGCTATATTACAAAATTATACGGAGATATCCTCATAGTAATTCGTTTGGCGATACTTAAGAGAAGCGAGAAAACATTATCGTTCTCAAGTGTTTGAAGGCAATAAAGCTCAGCCGGCAAGGAACAGCAGACACAACAGAATCAGTTTCCCCCCCCCCCCTTTTTCTTTCCCCCCCCCCGTGGTGTGGTGTGGCGCACTGGCATGTCCCGGTGCCTGCATCCGCAGCCTCGCTGTGGAACGCCAGGCTTACAGCGGGGACGCGCGAGCGCCCGCCCCACGCAGATCACTCCTGCGCCCGCGCCCGGCGACGGAGGGAGCCGCCACAGGTCCGGACAGGGGGCAGCGGTACCAGGCCCTTCCGCCGCCGCCTCGCCCAAACGGCTAGCGCCCTGGCTTCTGAGCAAATGAACGCGAGCGTTTCATAAATATGCATGGAGCGTGCCATTCTTTCGGCTTTCTGAAGCAGAGACAGGGACGACTGTCAACCGCCCGCTCCAGCCTCCCACACAGGAAAACAGTGAAAAATGAGCGGGTAATCACGTCGCTTTTGATAGAGCGAAAGTAATTGTTTTCTTCAAGCGATACAATTTTAGAAACGGCTGATTTGATTAAAACGTATAATCCGAACGACGTTGGCTTAAAGGCGCATCAGTCGGGGGTTAGGGAAGGAAATGACACGGGGAGGCAGGCTGACTCTTGTCAAGGGCTGCACCTGATACCTGCTGTGTGGGTGTAGAACAGGACGCCGTGAAAGACCACTCGCACGTCCTTGTGAAACAAGTGCTTTGCAGAGCTCTTTTTCCACCCTGTGGAATGGTTATGCTTGTTAATGAAACCAACACGGTGCGTTCCTCTCAAAGCCTCATTCTGCTATTCCACGGTTTTAAATGTGGGTTATGCTCTTCTGAAAACACTTGTAGATTTTGCAGTTCACCTCATTATATAACTCTTTGATATGGGGACCTATAACTTGCTGTTCACCACACAAGAGCAATCCTAAAATAATAGTCATTTTATTTTGAATGGCTTTTATTTTAGGATTGTAAGTAATGGAATAAATGTAATTTGTTATTTTGTAAATAATGCAAAAAACTATTATTTTTGCAATAGGATATTAATTAGGCTTAGCTCACACTACAAACTGTGCAACCAAAATTACTATCTGGATGATGTCATGGTCACACCCTTCTTATTGGATATATGGTCACCATGGTAGCATTTCCCCAGTCAGCCTGGCTCCAAGACTCATCGCTCTCTAGGGACCTCCACCGGTCGATTGGGCACCTAAAGTTCTGCTTGCTAAAGCTGGACACAAAGTGTCTTTCTCTGACTCATGTCTGCGCAAGCGTGGCTCTTGGGCTGTGGCGTCAAAAGGAGCTATTGTCAACAGCGTGCACTTCAGAGGGGATTGGCTACTCATTTACACACTCCAGCATCGACTACAACGATTGCAGCATGAGCATGGCGGTACATGATTGGTTATTCCAAACTGGGGAGAAAATTGGGTAGAAAATCATGAAAAGCTTGCAAATTTTGGAAAAAGACGGGGAGAATTAATATCAGAATTTAAACTGTATTGGGTCACAGTAAAAGCCACAGGGCTACCATCTGCTCATGATTACCTCCAGAATGTCACACACTGAATTCAGTGCCCTACACTTGAAGTGTACTGTATAGTAAGAGTGGGTACTGTTTCATCTCTAATGTTCACCACCTCTTTCATTTTTATTTTTCTGAAGACAAGAAAGCAAGCAGCTTTTAAGCTAGTCTCTGTTACAGACAAGGCTTTCTTATGACTGTGCAAGAAATATGCCTATTCTTTACAAGGCACAATGTAATCCGAGTTGATGTGTCTAATGTGCCGTGAACATTCAACTAATGGGGACTACAACAGAAAAATTCTGTGACAGACAACGGAAAGGAAAAGTTATGATTAGTTTTCGAGGCTATCTAGCTAACCAGGCTATCTAGCCATCTGACCAGCCTATCTAGCTAGCTTACCAGGCTACCTACCTACATGACAAGGATGTTTAGCCAGCTGATCAGTTACAAGAATTACAATTGCCCATAAAGGAGTGAAGTATCAAGGGGATTAACAGCTGCTCTTTGTATAGTATACTGTATACAAGCGCCAGCCCAGTTACTGCCTCAGAATTACTTAAGAGAATTACATCCAAGAATTACTGAGAGAATTAGTTCAAAATCAGAAATCAATTCTCTGAATCTTCTGAAGAAATTTTCCAATATTATGGCTGTTTTGCATCCTGATATTGCAGAGATGTAATATATGCAGTTTTATGTGCAACTGTTATAACAGCATAGGGAATGCTTTTAAAATGAAATTTTTCTTCATGTATGTTTTTTTTCATATGAATCTTCAAGTATATATTTGCATAAACAAACATAAGTTAGGCCAAAATATTGGCACAGTTCCTTGCCCATCAAAATACTGCAATGCCAAAACACTGCACCACAACACAGGAAAGGAATGTTTTTTTATAATATACGGTCCATCCATAAAATATGCCCGCTCCATCAATATCGCACAACATGGAAAAATGTGTCATTCTGAAATATGACTCAGGAACCAGATGCGGGTTTGACAGGTTACATCACGCAGACTCTGTAATAAGGCCGGATTCTGGAGCGGTTCAGATAAAGTAACCAACCCAGAGAGCGGTCCGTCTGTCCATCTAGGGTTTCGATCCGACGTCCTTCAGGTTGCTGGAGGGTTGGTCGGTAGGATGGTTCTGAGCCGTGCGGCGGGGGCTGTGTTGAGCATGGGACGACGGGGGCTGCGCTGAGCCTGGGACGGCGGGGACAGTTAACCCCTGGGTTCTGGGCTTCACAGAGCAGATGCCTTCAGCTCATTAGAGCTGGCGGCGCGGGGGAGCCTCGGGAGGCCTCCCTCTCCCCCCGGCGTGTACGGTGTCTGCTCGCGGCCCCTGCGCATTGATCAGTCAATTTGCCTCAGCCTGACCCCTGCGTGTCACCTCCCGCTCCTCCGAGGGTTACTCTCTCTCTTTATCTCCGCGCCTCCGCGCTCCCCGTCGCTCTTCCTACATACGTCGACAATTTCTGCAATTATGTCCCCAAATTGGCGCGCAATTTTATTTTTATTTATTTTATTTTTTTTTTGGATGTTCGATACAGAGCCCTCCCCCGGCTCCAGCGTACCGAGAAAAGACGATCCGACTCATTCCCCCCTCTTGACCCAGATTAAACAGAATTTGAACTTGTGTGTGCTCGCGGTGGAGCGTCGAAGGAAAGCAGGAAACAGAATACGAGACATGCAAACAGAATGCAAGAGCCATGACCGGTTCATGTGCGCGTGATGGATACAGTAGGAGGCAGGTTTCTGTATCTGCCATGACTCCAGACTCCTTTCAAAGGCCATGTCTTTCAGTGCTCATTTCCCCACGTGCCATCTAATATGACCACAAATGTGGAAATAAGAGACACATTAGTCCCACACATTTAAATCTCAGTGTGTGAGCCCCCAACAATCAAGAAATCATGGCAGAATGCAGATTGTGTGTTCCAACCACACATTTTACACTGTTAGAGTAAAGCACGTTACTGTGAGCGCCACACATTTTACACTGTTAGAGTAAAGCACGTTGCTATGAGCACCACACATTTTACACTGTTAGAGTAAATCACTTTCACTTCCTCTCTCTCTTTTTCACTCTCTCTCCCTCCTTCACTCCCTCTCTCTCTCATTCACTTCTCCCCAGCACACAGCTGCTCACAGGCTCCACCCAAAGGCAGATTTCCCTCTCAGCAACAACCAGAAGCTGCTATGCTTTTTCTTTTTTTTCTTCTTTTTTTCTGTTAATTTCAGCAGTATATGAGCATAAAAAATGAGACTCTTTCACAGGCGAGCGGCAGCTTTTTGATTGAAGTGAGTGATTTTCACAGCTGCACCTGTGGAAAATTGATGATAATGCTGTTGAAACCATTTATTACAACTTTACTAAGATGAATACGAGATGTATTCTCTCATCATGCAAATGCTGGGGATAATAAGCCCTCTTCCTCACCAGGAAAAAAAGGAAAAATGAACTTTTTTCCATTTTCTTTTTTCATTAGAAATTATATTCTGCTCCCGAGTCTTCTGGGTTTCCAGGATAAGACTTGATCCTGTGTGTCATAAAGATGTGATCTGAAGAAGTCCAGAGGGACTTCAGATATAGCTGTGGCCTTCAAAACAATAAGGACTTCTTTTTTTAAAAGATTTGACTTTCTCCAATAATACCCTTTTTTTCAATGGAATAACTGAAATATCCCAATAAATTGCGTGTTGTGACCCTTTTGTGTCAAATGATAATTGATGAATGAATAATAATGACATTATTATTATTATTATTATTATTACTACAGCACTTCAACCTATTTTTTTTTTATTTTTTTAAAGAGAGCTCCTTTTTCCCTACCTGTCATATTGCAGAATGGTGAGCCTGTTTTTAGAAATCCCCGTTAGTCTTCCTGGAGTGGCTGTAGTGGGGAGCAATGTCACTTTTTTTCTTCCGTTTGTCTGCAGTATGTCCTGGGCTCCAGCGCCTCCCTCCCCCACTCCCCCCTACCCCTGCCTGGCAGGGCAGATTTCCCCTAATGCCTCACGGCTCCTGCCGCGAGGCGGCTGACGGACGGCAGGCCGCGTACGGGCGTGTCACAGTCGGGCCCCGCTGTCAGCCGGGCCCCGCGGCCCGAGGAGGACGCGGCGGAGGCAGGCCGGGGCCCCGTAACCACGGCGAGGGGGGACCGAGGCCACACGGACGCGCCAGATTGATAGACAGCGATCAGGACTCTGGGCCTGTAATATCGATCAGGAGCCGGGATTAGAATCTCTCTTTCTCTCTCCCTCTCCCTCGCTCGCTCTCTCCGCTCCTCCGGGCCACGTGTTGCACTCTGCCTGACCCGGCCGGCCGCGCAAACGCCACATTCGTCTCCAGCAGCGCTCAAAATGTCACCTGTCACCCTGGAGTTGGGGGGGGGGGGGGGGGGGAGCAGTTGTTTTCTGAAGCCACACACACACACACTTTTTTCCTTTGTTTCCCTCTGCACGGATGGAGCAAGTAATCCAATCAGTATTTAACAACCAATCGATTGCTTTGATTATTAAATTACTGGTAAAAAAATTTTTTTAAAGAAGTATAAAGAGAGCAGTAAATAGAGAAGTTTGAAAAGTGGTGCATCAAAAACCTGTGTATTTCAGTAAATTTAATTCCTCTTGAACCACATTAGACGATTTCACAGTACTGGGAAGAGCCTTTCATATACAGTTTGACTCCTGGATTTCCATCTGTGTTTGTTTAAACCTGTCTAAAAGACCAGGAGACAGAAAATTTGATGAATCCCTTTTCATTGAGCAAATAGTTCATCTTAAACAACAAATGAAATTGATTTAAAATGTAGTGCAGAAAAATCACTACAGAAAGAATGCAGAACAACACACATTATAACTGAACAAGTTATTTCACATTCCTGAATTCTCAATCAGCTCTTTTGCTAAATAACAAATATGACACGTATCACATTGTCATTTCCAGCTATATATACCGTATCAGTTTATTGATATTGCCACAAAGTTTGGTTGAAAGTGCAGCATACGCCTTTTTTAATCCCATCTCTCCTCTTTAATATTTACATCACAGCATGGCAACTGGGCGGACCATTATTTTCCCTCCGTCTCCGTGAAGAGGGATTTGGCGATATTAAAAGTAAATATGTTACAGTGTGACTTTTCAAGAGGACAGTCCCCTGATTGTTCATCCAGGGGGCATGTGGCATTGTGCACCGAGTAATCTCCCAGATTGTTGTCTCTCTCCCGGGCCACTGATAAGAAGGTTCTGGAATTGGATAGCGGAGCCCGGTTCTTGACACTGAAAACCGAAAACTACTTTTATGTCCCAGAGCTATTTAATTTACCCGCAGCGAGCGACGTGCACTTTTTCTTCTTCTCATCATCAGGATTATAAAAGGATCTTAAAAGTGTCTGTACATGCTACTTCTTTCATATGCTTCTGGTTATTGCACTGCAAATGCAGCTGCCCTCCAGAGTAATGTAAATCACTCAACGAATGACTTCGAAAACTGCACCTGGGGGGGGGGGGGGGGGGGGGGGGGGGGGGGGGGTGGGGGGGGGAACTAAAAGCTGGAAAAAATTCACTGTTGAACATCGATCCATATCTAAAACTCTTTACCTAAAACTCATATCAATGGTGAGTTTAAATGAAGAATTAAGGATTAGTCCATTGTGTGGCCAGATGTTATTCCTGCTCATGATATTTCCATGGGCTTTGGGCACTGAGCAGTTGCTCTCTGTCTGGTGCATGTGACTGCTGTTCCGAGGCCCTCCTGCAGCAGAGTAATAAAGCCTTTATCAAGGTAGAGCGCTGAGATCAAAGGCATATCCTGTACTCACATTCTGAGTGATATGACAGAATGTGATTCATCTCCATGAGATGAATTCTAGCAGGAGTGCAAGAGATGAATTAGCTAATTTTGCATCAAGGCGCAGCTGGTGGCTTCACTTTCAGGTCACTGGTGCATTCTGGGATACACGTCAGACTACATGTCTGGGATACATGTCAGACTACTGGCTCCAGTTCAGCTTTTGGCCCAGTTCAGACTTTATTATGGAAAATATTTTTTTACAAAAACTTTCAAAAGTAGCTTTCAGATGGCTATCCGGACTATTATGAATTTCACATTTCACCATTTGTGACTTTTTTCCCCAAAAGTCTGTCATTGGTAAAAATCAGTTTTAAAAAGAAGGAATTAGGAAAACAAGTGCAACTAATCTCACGTGATTGTCTGAAAATTGTGGCCACTCTACTGATAGCCACAAGGAATTCTTATCTTGAGTTTCCATAGTTTATGTTAATCAGACTTGGACTGCTACACAGCACCCATCAGAGGCTGAATTAAAGCAAAACTGACCCCTCCTAGAAGCACAAATCTATACAATCCAGCACACATATTCAAATCTGCCTGAGGTATTGTGTACAGTTAACTGATAAACAAAATTGACACTAATAAAAAAAGTGCAAATGTGATGATGAAGCAGCATCAGTGTGGTCTTTCATACCAAAAGCAAGAGGATACTTTCGTGTATTTTCAGCCTGAAATGACCCATATCAGTGAGCAGTTGTGGAGTAGTTATGGCTTGTCGCCACAAACTACAGAATATTAAGTGTTACATAATTTGAAAACAATTTTTCTAAGAGAGGGGAAAGGGGAGGAAAAAGCAAGGGGGGGGAGAGAGAAAGACAGAGAAAGAGAGAGAAGAAGAGAGCGAGACAGAGAGAGAGAGAGAGAGAGAGAGAGAGAGAGAGAAATCCACAGTGAAGTTTGGGATTCAGAAATACCTTGGCTTGCTTTCCCTGGCCGAGACGTCAGGCGGAATGACAGGGCAGTATGGCGGTGTTGATGGCTCTGACAGGTTGTCACGGGGAGATCACTGCCACACCGCTGTCTCTCCTCCTGAAAACTGACCCCTTCAGCTCGCCGGGCCCACTGGTCATGCCGTCCCTGTCTTTCTCCAAGCGTTTCTGACAGGAGACATGAGCTCTCCACCGCTCACGCTGGCACCTGGGACACATCGGGGAGTACACAGGTAGGGCCCGCTATTTTCTGTTGTCTCCAGGCGAGCATTCCAGTAGAAATAGGGGGAAAAAACTGACATTTAAAGTAGCAGACCCCTCGATTTTAATAAAATAAATAGTGATGAACCCCATCGATACCCTTTACTGCGCAACTGGGCGTTTCACAGGCTTGATTCCGGTTTAATTTGCTCTAAAAGCAACATTAAAGCAACTCAAGATATAAAGGTTGGGAATATTAAATATGGTCACCTGTATGAAGATTAAATAAAGTAAAAGGAATAAGTGGATGCTGAAAAAGCTAGAGGATTAGCCATGTCAGTGCACATGCTGAGAAACGAGTTTAACCAAGGTGACAGCATTTAGTCTTAAGAGTACACTTTTGTCCACTCCCTGTGGAGAAGGGTAATCTAATTTTTATGTTTATGTTACAATTTGAATACCATCTTTTTTTCTCTATTCTGGGCGAAGACAGGTGCCTCATGCACCCTAAATACGACTAAATACGATTTAATGGGACTTAAAAAAGACAAAATATCCACAATTCTCAGTTATGCCTGACAAGGCTATTTTTATTGATTTGTGAAGAGACATACCAGGTTCTGAGTAACTGAAATTAGCCGATAGATTAGAGATAAACTAAAATGGCCTTTTTACATGAAATTCAGAAAAAACACTTTTTTTAAACACTGATATTATGTCAGGGAGCCATTCATTTATTTTCCTCAAAAGTATAAATGCAATGTTCTTTCCAGATATCTGAAAAAATAAGCACATAACTTTCTAATAATACAGAATGATCAATTTAAGAAGTGGAAGACATGTGAGGCTAAACTTTTTTTCCCTCCAAATAAAGGACATGCACTCTTAAAAGTACCTTTTAATAACACTCCAAGAGCCTGAGCAGACAGCATATTTATTATTAAAATTGTTATGGAAAATCATTCTGTGTTCATAAATCTTCTGTCTTGTTGTTGCCAGACGGCACGGTGAAGAGATTTAGAGGCAGGCAGGAATTGATATCTGCACTTTGAGCTAATGGCTGGTCCGATCACTTGCGCTTGAGGAATGAGGAGTCAGGGGAAGAGAGGCTCAGCTGAATGCTGTGGGGCGGGGGCCAAATGCCTGCCATCATGTACCCATGGCTGGGGGCGCTTGTTTCTCTTTTAATGGCAACACATTTTCCGGGATCATCTGTCTTTGGATGCAAAGTCCTTCAGTTATTAAAGAGGACGTTGTGACAATGGGGTTAGGAAGTTGCTATTTTTTGTAAATGACGCTATAAGTCTGTTATCTGCAGCTAGGTAGTAAATAGAGCATGTGTAGTTATGCGTCATAGATCGGTAAAATATGCTTCTGAGGCATTAAGGGTCATTTTTAAAATTGACTGACTTTAATCAAAAAATCTCAAGGAGAAGAGGAAGAGGGCTTTTGTCCAAAGAATCTGTTTCCCTGTCTCCAACTCTAATTCACCCTTTTACCCCCTAACAAAATGTCACATGCTCTCAAAATGTAATAAATAATAAGTAAATAAATACATAAATACATAAATTACCTGAAAGACCAGAAAACACTCAGGAAAAATGTCACATAGATTTTGCTGAAATTATTTATTAGGTTACTCTTTTGTCCTCAATATGCTGTGCGTATAACATGGAGACACTTAATTCTGAGGCAATAATAAAACATTAGTGAAAGATTCACAGATTTTAGGAATTATGTACTGAAGTATAAATCTTTGCATGCAAGTAACTTTTAAGTTAGTCCTCCAAAAATGTGCCGATACACACGTCAGTGCGTGTGGAGTCACTCTACTGTTCAGACAGCTGGAAGAGAATGTGTACACTATTAGTATCCATATGGCCAACCTACACTGGAATATGATTTCTCAAAAATATGACAAAGCAACACGAAAGAAACAGGTGTCCAGACCACTGATCACTAAGCTTGTCTGAGTTTGAAAGAGCAACAGGACTTAATTTCCTAACTTCTATCAAATGACAGCAAAGGAATGAGCTGGCTTCTAGTTTTACCCAGGAACATATCACTCCACTCCACCAACTTCAACCAATTACCAACTTCGGTAGTATGGCAGTTTTTAGCAAGAATTGGCGTACTCAACAGCAAGTCAGTACTGCTCATCTAAGTTTTGTCTCATCAGCTCCTATAAAGTAGCTACACACAGAAACACAAATTGCAAGCTCGAGTTACAGTAGCTAAAGTTAAGCAGTTATTGTTAGCACACTATGATATACTTCATTACAAATTACTTCACCATGAAAGTGTCACTAGCTAGCTATTACACTTGTAACATAAGTTGCTTGTAGGCAACATAGCTTTTAACTATGGTACGAGCATTTCATTAACAGTAGCACATCATAGAAAATAACTATATAGTTACAGCTAGCTACCCACACAGTTGGTTTGTGTTGAGAGACTACAATAGGAAGGATGATTCCTGTTCCTACTCTTATTTTAATTGCATATTCGTTTAACTCAGAAATATATGGAAGACCATTTTCAGCAAAATTTTGCATAATTTGGAGCCAATTCAGCCAACTACTCGTTCCATCAAAACTGTCAAATCTTCTCAAATTCAAACACACACTCACACTCTTTAGCTTGTATTTTTTATGATGTTATTTTTATGTTTATTTATTAATTTTTTTTAAAGAACATAGATACTGTATTTGGGGGAGGAGGGGAGGAGGAGGGCACGACGGATAAAAAGAATGTGCAGTAATTTGGCCAGAGAATATCTTCAGGGCCAAATGTAAGCTGTGAAATAAAAGCCATAAATTCTAAGTGGCGGCACCACTGAGATAAAAGTATGGGGACATATCCAGTGCAAAGAAATAAATAAAGACGTCATTTAGATAAAGACGCAGAGCTCAGTCAGTGCTGTGAAATAGGTGGGACAGAAAAATGACATTTCTGAACTCATTGGAAATATTTTAAAATAACCAGAAGCCAATTTTTTTAAAACCATGCTGTAAAGATTTTGTAAGTTTTTTTCACCTCTGATGTTCCAAGAGGACTTTATTATCTGAAGGATGTTTTTCCATTCCAATTTATTTTTGTACTTTTTATTTATTTTTATTTTTTTCAGGGTCAAGATTTGGCAAATGATCTTTTCATGTGTCCATACAGACAGCTTGTTTAATATTCCCCATGCAACAATAACTAATGTCACGTCATGACACTATTTTTAAGCTAACATTTCGGACCCCAGAAAGAGTAGCTAGGAGTAGCTGGCACAGCTACTTAGCTAATGGTGATCTAAATAAATAAATAAATAAATGAATGAATGAATGAATGAATATTAGATTGCATAAAGCTTGTTGTACTGGGTGGCTAATGCTGTATGGAACAACATGAATTTTCTATTTTTTTCACCAACTATTTAAATTAATCTTAGAACATTCCATGAAATTTGTAAGTTTGTTCAGGAGCATAAAAATATGTTAAGTCATATTGTTATTTTACTTATCAAGCACAATATTTTCAGAAAATTCCAGTTTTATCAAAAGTATTTTTTATATAAGCTGGAAAATTAAACTTTAACATTTTTGTATTTGTGTGAGTGTGTGCGCGTGTGTGTGTGTGTGTGTGAGTGCGCGTGTGTGTGCGTGTGTGGACAGAATAATATACGAATAGATACGGTTTACAACTATGATTAAATAAAGACAAAAAAAGCATAATGCAGTTTCTTTACAGTACAATGGCCACAGCAGATTACCAATTTGGCCTTTGCAATGGGGAAATGTTGTGCTTTTGCTTCTCCAGGTCCTTATGGTGGTGGGGTTGTAGAGGCTGTAGGCTTGCGCCTGGGCTGTACAGCCAAAAGAGTGTCAAAACGTATGGGCCGTGCCATTTATCATGTAATCTAGTGAGCGAATGGACGGGGCACTATCAGCAATCTGGTATTGATCCTCACAAGGCCCTGCTATTGTTCATCTGTGCACCTGGAGTGGCAGTGAGCATTAATGAAAGAAACTAAACAATGCATACCAATCAGAGCCCTGAATCACAGTTTTCTGCAGAAGAAACAAGGGGAAAGAATGAAGAAGAGGAAAACAAGAGTGGAAAAAAGAAAGTCTGGAGTCATGGGAGGGAAACTTTTCAGATCTTCTTGTGCTCTCATATGCATACAATGTACGTTGGATGGATCAAAACATTGTTTTGACTTTATTTTCTACTTGCCATGACAGTTATGGCCCATTCTCAATGTGGATCGTAAATCTTAAATTCACTTACACCTGCTTTCATTCCTGGAAAATATAAAACATGGACATCGGTACTGAGCTCTGGGAAACATGTACAGAATCATGTTTTCAGTGGTAATAGAAATGGTTTTTATTCTGTACTATCCTATCTTGTATTCCACTGTGCCAAACAGTACGATTTTCAATGGGAATCCTGGACTTCTTCCCCACATTGTTTGTACATTCGTCATTTGAATTTTATGGTGATTCTCTCGTCTTGCCACTGAGGAAGGCTGCTGCAGGTGAACAAAAGGTGGTGCGACGGATTCTTATTCAGTGTAGTTTTTTAAGACCATGTGCAATCAAAATCATTATTTAGGAATAGTTAATAGAAGAATATATTTAAATGCTATGATATTAAGTGCTCGTTATTCTGTTCAGATTCTGAATGGGTTTTTTGACCTTGCAAGGTACTTAAACAGAATTATTTCAGTAAATACCCAGCTGTGTAAACTGATTTTATGTAAAAGAATGTAAGTAGCATAACCCTCACTGGATGAGCGTCTGCAAAATGTCAAACATGGAAAACGTGAACAGTATGTGTAGAATTACAGTTTAATATTTTCAGGATCTATAGAATTCTTGCTCATGAAACCTGGCAGGGGGGTACACTGTTTTGGTATTTATACCCTCATATAGTTTAAAAGAAGAAAACCTGGCAGTACACTGTAAAATACAGCATGCATGAAACACTAAATTCATTACGATCTTCTTGCGTGTATACATCAGACAAACATGGAGGCTGGCAACCCAGTGCAGCGTAGCTGTCTCACACATGCAGTCTCACACATGACCTCCAACCGCAAATGAGTGTTGCGAATGTGGACCCCGGCTGAGCCCTGGCCCCCCGCGCAAACACACACCCGCACCCCCGGCCATGCGGCTTGTACTTAGCCCTCCCTAATGATTTGCGCCAGTGAGAGTGTGAACCGAGATAACTGAGATGTAAGGGGCCACATGAACTATTAATGCGTACAAGTCCCTTTTCCTGTGGAGCGATCACCACAGCTGTCCACCATGCTGTGGGAACTACCCACATTTGAATGTTTCAATAACGAAACATTTTCATGCAGGGTTTTAAGCTGTAATTAAATGAATGAAATGAATCTTTCCTTTTTGTCTTCCACCAAGTAACCCATCCGCTCCCAAAACAGAATGATAGGGGGATCCAGTTTAATCAAACCACTTCCCCCACCACCCCTATTTAAAAATTGAATTGGATTCATTTCTGTAATGATTCTCTTTCTTCATATACCCAAGTATGACCCTGAAATTCCTCCTGCTCATTTTGTAAAAAATTTCCCCTCATAAGAAAAAATAAAAAATCAAGATTGTATTAATGTGAATAATTTCTGGCAACACAGTCACTTATATTTCTTTACACTTTACAAGGTCTGCACCAAGGGCTGTATTACAGAAATATCCAAACTGCCAAATCCTCTCAGACCGGACACGACATTGGATAGTTTTGATAAAATACCAAGTGTTCCTGTCCTATCTTGTGGCACATTAAGTTAGGAGCCAAGGTTTTACAGAACAATCCTAACGTTCATATTCCATTGTGATCCTATCGTTTTGTAAGTTTCGTAATTACTACAAGAGAAATGAAGGGAAAGGCTAGAAACTTGTGCTTCTCATAATCCCATCTCTAGGTAGGTGCAACCTTTAGCCCATTACTTGTTCTAGGTAATGTTGTCTAAGCTACTATAGATGCACACACCTGATTTAGTAAACACCTAAGTTAGCCAGTAGAGATTGTTAATGGAGAGCTAAAACTAGGCCGTCTGACTCAATGAATTGGATTTACATTAACCAAAGTTAGCTGGCTAGCCATTTACTGTAATTGGCAATCAAACACACAAAACATTAAATTAACAGTAGATTTGCAGTGTGAGTGATGTATTACCCAGTCATATAAAAGCCTGATTTTCCATAGATGAAGGTAATTACAACAGAATTACCTGTCTTTTCTCCACATATGCACAAAATTCACCACAAGAGAGCATAGACTCAGGCACACCACCGGAGATACAATTATGATGCACAATTTTGAGAGCCGGTTGAGTTGAGAGTTTGGATGCATTTCATTGATCTGGGGGACATGAAACCTTCATCCAGACATAAAGGGGACCTCGTGCTCTCCATTTGTGAGAAAAAACACAAATCACTAAAATCGCAAGTTGCAAGGTTTGCATGATTGCATGAGACAGCAAGGGATATTTACAAATATATTTATATACTGCAATGCTTGGATGTTGGCACACAATTGTAAAAAAAAAAAAAATCCCCCCTCCAGAGTGTGATTGCCCATAGCATCACCATCTGTGTAAAGAGAGATGGAGCAATACGCATTCTGCACATTCTGGTCGGTTTGGGGATTGGGGGGTGGGCTCCAGTCTCTACTCAAACAGTATCTGAAACACTCCAGCAATGTCAAGGTAACAGATACCGTTACTGCATTTTGTCTGTTGCTTTAATCATTTTATTAGAAAATGGAACACTCAAGAATGCCTTTTAATACTGCGCCTACTAAACTAACTACGAAAGCATTTTCTGTGTTTTCTCTAGAGGTATCCAGGCCAAGCATTACTCAGGCTTGTATTTGTCTCTGCGCTCAGTGGGGTAATGTTTTTCTTCCTTGCATTGCTAACGTGACAAATAGCACGCGCACACACACAGACAAACACACACACACACACACGCACGTACACACGTGCGCGCACACATGCACATACACATGCACCCCACTTAATGTGCTCTGCTAAATAAACCACCTAGTGCTCTGGCTCCAGCTTATTCGTTTTTTTATTTTATTTTAAGTTTGATGGCTACATGGCTGGCCAACAACAACGAGGATTTTTGGTACAGCTACATTTTTATAGAATGAACATGAAAAGTAAAACAGAACATCATACGATTGATTTTGCACTCTGAAAAATAAATGCCTAATTTTCTCAGGCATAAAAGCAGGTCAATTTCTTAAAATAAAAAAAAAATGTAATTATAGCCTCCTAGACTTCCATCAAAAATGCTGAAGATGGTCAAGACAGGAAACCAGGGACTGGTGTTCTCCGTGAAGCTCACAGACTCCAGTGGTTACCATAGGTTCTGCAGTTTAGTAAGCCTCAGATGCCAAAAAAGCAAATGCCCCCATTGAAGCCCATTCAAAACTACCCTGGCCAATTTAAACTACTTTGGACAGCAATTTTAAATTCAATAAATTTTCACACCGCAAGTATTCTCCAGGGACTAAGAAGATGTAGGACAAAAGATGCAGGATTTTTAAAATTTCTATCGTCACAACACGTGCACCTGCGTGCACGAACACACAGGTGCATTAACGAGCATGAAGCTGTGACAACTAAAGGGAGGGGGGATTGAGCCAGCTGAGACTTTAAGTTGCCTGCACAGAACAGGTGTATCGTAATCTACTGAGGAGAGCTAGGATCAATCCACCTCAGGATACACCTTCAGTGTCAATATTGCTTTGATTATATTGTTTTAATATCATTACTATTAGCATTAATAATAATGTTTTCTCTGTTTTCTGTAATAACATCACGTTTGTGTTTCCTGTAAATAATGAAAATGAGCCAATTAAATTACATGAGTTACAGACCACATTTCTATTTATTTTGGAAGTCATATATTTATCTATTTAAAGACAGTAGCTTGACTATAATCTTACCCAGCAAAGCTAGGTGGTAAGATTGCTAGCAAGAATTTGGATTTCAGTCAGTCAGAAGTAGTGGTTAGCCAGCTACTTACAAGATTACTTACTATTAGCTAGCAAAGTTCAACTCTCTAGCTAGCTGGCCAGTTGCAGCTAGCCAGTTAGGTATAGCTACAGCTTGATAGCTTGTCAAACAATAGTTATTTGGTTAGCTGGCTAACCACAACTTCTCACTGTAATTCAAAGCCTTGCTACCTAGGTTACCTGCTTTTCCATAAGCAGCTAGCTAATGCAATGTTACAGTCAAGTGTAGCAAATGTTTCCATGAAAAATATCAACTTTCTTATTATTTTAACTCGCAGAAACATTAAAAACCACATTAGAAATGTCCTTGTCACAAGGAGTCACTTATTTTCTATCATAAAATAATGTAGCTAGCTAGCTGCTAGATGCAACTGCCAGACAACGTGGAAGCTTTAGCTCTCAATTCTCAGAGTGAGCCCCCAGAGTGCTTAGTCGTTCACATCAATGCTCTGTGTTTACCATGATCCCTCACATTTAGGTACCAAGTGCACATGCTCTGGTGCCAAAAAGCCCTATAGTCAAACATGGCAGCCTTCATGAACTGGCTTCATGCACCAATAAGCAGCTCCCATAAGAATCCATGCAACTGGTAAACGGAAGCAGTCCCCAGTTCTTGTATATCTCGACAGGTCAAAAGAGCCAAGGACCAAGGGATTTATTTTTTCCGTTTATTGGCTGTTGACTGAGAAGACAAAGGAACCAAGCTAGCTCTACTTATTTTATGTTCATATTGTCTACTCTCAGATCAGATTCAACCCAAATCCAAACCACAGCCATAAAAAATTGACAATGATACAGAATCAGCTATAAATGGCCTTACATAACTGTCTGGACTTAAGAACTCATTCCTAGATGGGTAACCAAACTGTTTTATACAGCCAGTCCCCTTGGCAGTTTCAAGAACAGGGTTGGGGTCAATTCCATTTTGAATTTAGCAAATTCAGCTAAGTAACTGAAAGTCAATTAACAAATTTAAAAAATCCTCACAGAACACCATACACATTTTCAATTCATTAATTTAATTTTAATTACTTTTGAGAACTGACTGAATCGAAAGCAGAATTGATTCCAACCCTGTTCTCAGTTGTCCACCGTGGGATGACATCATCTTCATCGACAAACAAATGTACTTCCTGACCCCTGCCACAGTTGCTGTAAAAAAAAAATATATATATATATATATATATATATATATTCAAAAGCATTCTGTGTTTCATCATTTAAAGAGGTGACGCGTTTACAGGCAGTACATTCGACAGCATTGGAGGACGTGGAAATCGACGCTCTGCTTTCTCTCAGGCGTCAGACACACCGCCGCCCCAGTGAGTGAAGTCTTAATCCGTCCCCCTTGCGTTAATCCTCTCAACTTATTTTGATATTATTTACAGAGTGACATATCAGCTGACTCCGGCATGACCCGGCAGGTCTTGAGCGTAAAGAGATGTAAAGGCGAGCTGACTGCTGGAGGAGCAACAGCCAGTAGATAAAGCACTCATCTAAAGCCGGTGTCATGTAATTCCCCTTTAATGCAGTCAAGTCCAATTCCGGCGAGTTTAGATCCACCAACCCTCTGGAGGGCTGCTGTCATTACTAGGTAGAAGCTCAGCGCTGACAATGGCAAAACCGTGCAGGCCTAGTTTCAGAAACACCTCTGTGAGTCTGGTAAGTGTGCGCTTGTGTGTGTGTGTCTGTGCATTTTATGTGCCTGATGTCAATGAAATATGCCTGCATAGCCAGCAGCAGCCCAGTTCACTCTCTTTTCTATCTGATTTTTGAAGAAAGAACAAGGGGCTCACAAAGAGCTTATGTCCCTTGTGTGTCTGCTTTGTTTATCCTTTACTTCCACTCTGCATTCTTCTCCTTCCTTATTCCATCTCTCTCTCTCCCTCGTTCCTTTTGTTTTGTTACTTTGTGTGCGTGTTTTCTACAAGCCTTCCTTATGGTGGTGTTAGATGCACATCACACTAATCTTCTCTGAGAAAAATGATTGCTGCTAGCATCCAGGCTCTGTATGCCCTGTATATATCTGTGCCCTATGGGGAAAAATAGCTTTTATGGTGCAAAACTTAATACAGGTATACCAAAATATTTACTATATCTTGTATATCTTTTGTGTGATAAAAAGAGCACTCAGTTTTCCAACATGATTTGTTGTGTGCAATGACAGTAGAAAAAAGGAGTATATATATATATATATATATATATATATATATATAGGCTATATATATTCATTGTAAATGTTGTACAGTAGTAGACCTAAGTTCAAAAACCATTAGGCTACCAGTTGGACATTACATGCAAAAAAAAAATCATATGATCACAGCTCATGCACACAACATTTGGGGTAAAAACATTTTTTTTAATTCAGTATAATAAAGATGCATAAATGTGTGATCATGTGGAAACACTTTCATTCCATAAACTTTGTACATTAAGCACAAAAAATAGAAATCAGCTACCAAATAATTCAAATAAAGCCATGATGAATCCATAGTCCTAGAAAGGGAAGCCTTGGTAAAACTGTTTGTGCGTGTATGTGAACTGCATGCGTGCCGTGTGCGGGCGTACGCGTGTTGATATTACAGAACAAGGTTGGTCACATATTAATAATTATCCCTGACAATCTTTTACATCAGAAGAGTCCCCCAAGTACAAAGATATTACATCCTCTCTCCTCATTTATCTTTCCTGCTTACGGCCCCTCCGTGGTCAGCAAGCTCAGTGGACATTTAATTATGAGCACATCATAAATGCAGCTGACAGGGCAGCAGTGGTGGACCCTGTGCCCCAGGGAGGGGCCCGGCTCCCCCTGCCTCCTGGAGAATGGGACTTACAGCACAGCTAGCCCACAGCCGGTGTCAACTCCTCCATTTTAACTAATGGCATAAATTGCTGTGCTCTTTTTTTATAGCGGCGAAGGGATTCATGGGGGACTGTGGACAGCGGATCAGGAGGGGAGGGTGCGAGGATATATTTTTCGCCTCCCTCAGAAAAGCACCTTCTGACTTTCAAAATGAAAATGGACGGGGTGCGCTGGGATTGTAATTAATTATTGCAGTTGTGACGTTTCATAAATATAACACAAGTCATATATATGTAAAGGTATGATTCATCTGTGACAGGTATGATCAGTGCCAGGACTTCAAACTACTCTGAGGGAGGAGAAAATCCCAGGATTCTGCCTCTTTATGGCTGCTTCCTACATCATTTCACAGTAATTCCGATGGCTGCTCAGCGTCGCTACGAGGCTGAGCGTCGCTACGAGGCTGAGCGTCGCTGTGTGGATATCCCAGACTGAGCTGAAGAGGTGTAGTCTTCACAAAATAATTAGGCCACCAAATTCTTCATTCATTAATCAGTAAGTAGACAAAGCACAGCCCATCATGCCTATTCTGACACATACAGCAAGGTCTTTTGAACAGTCTTTTCATAAAACTCACTAAATCTGAAAACATTTTTGTTTGTTTTTCTGTATGTATGTCTGTATTGTGTCTGATTTAAATCCCAGTGAATGTAATTTCCTATGAAGATGTGCACTCATGAATCTCTTTCATACCATATTTTAAGAAAAGAAAAGAAAATCCCTAAACAATGTTGATGACCATCACCTCCGCGGTTGACTTTGGATCTGGGCAACGGCTCCCACGGCCATCAGTGCCCAATCTTAGAAACATTTACAACGTGTCAATCCCAGCGGCCATCGGGAAGACTTGATTTAAATTCCACATCAGCTTCCATTGTTCTCCCCATCTATATCACTTACCCAAACCCCTCTCACCTGCCTTTGTGATCTTATCTGCAATCTTATTCTTGACCTAAGGATGGATACGGCTTTACAGTGATGTCATAAGAGAAAAGTTTATTCTTCAACCTCATGCAAAATAGGACAACCACTATCGGTTTCCACAAAGTCATTATTTTCATATTCGGTTACGATTTGCATATAGACAGTCTTTGCAAATACCTTTGTAACAACAACTCACCGGACTCAATTTGTCACAATATTGGAATACAAATACTACAAGTACGAGTGTTTTTGACTGTACGTCCTCCACTGGTCTACTTGTACATTCTTAAAACACTACAACGCATCAGGGGACCAGCTGAGGTGGATCTAAATTGCCAACAGCGCCTTTCCAAAAACCTTGGGCTGACATGGCTGCCCTATGCTGTGTGCGCGCGTGTCCTTTAAATGTATTAAAGCTTTTCAAAATCTGCTACACAAAGCACATTCTAAAACTACGGCTTGTCCATTTAAGCAAACGGTCTCTGGGACACCCACAGGTCAGCAGAGCTTTTTAAAATAAATCACTGGTCCTCTCATGGAGAGAGAGGGCAAGATATAGGGGGAGAAAGGAAGAAGGTTGAAGGTTGACTTTGAGTCCTTTTCTTTCATTGTGGATTTCCATTTTACTTTAGGTATGAAGAGCACGGACATGAAATGTAGTCAGGTTAGGAGAACAGATACACCGGTGAGCCTAGTCTTTATGTTCGGTATGATCACATGCTTTTGGCACCACGTTCTCAGCTGAAGACGATACCCCCCCCAAAAAAACATTGAAAATAACCGCGCTACCATACAATGTGAGAAATGATCTGGTATCAGAAATTTGTTTAATGGCAGATAACTCAGTATGCAAAAATGGCAAAACATCAGTTGTTTCTAAGCTTGTCCAGGTCTCACGCGAGTCAAAGTCAGTCTCAGTAGGTGACGAAATAAGAGCCTGGAGACCTGCGCGCTTTGTACATTTGAGGAAAAAGAAGGGCGGAAGCCCAATGGCAGTTTATTCCCGTGTGAAACAAATTGTTCCCGAGTGCTGTTTGTCACATTTGGCTTTCTCCCCATTGTCATACACTTTGTTGTTTTTTCAGTTCGTTTCATCTTTAAAAATACAGAGTCAAGTAACAATGCGGCAATATCAAAGAGGGGTGAGAGGCTCACATTATTATATATGCGTGTGTGTGTGTGTGTGTGTATGCGTATGTGGCAAGTTTTTTACAAGCAGGGACAAGGTTAACCTTTCTCCTTTTCTGCTTATTGTGTAATTATTCTCTGACTTTAGAAGTGTATGACTAAAATCAGCTACTGTGCTACTGTGTAGCAATGCAGTGCACTCGTAACATTACCAGATCCAACTGGTGGGGTGTTATGGTTTTGGCATGTATGGCTGCCACAGATACTGGTTCACTTCTCATCAATGATTATGTAACTGCTAATAGCAGCAGTAGAATGGATTCTGAATAGTACAGAACCATCTTATCTGCTCCAGCTCAAACAAATGCCTGAAAGCTGATTGGACGATGCTTCATCCTACAAGCAAGACAATAATCCCAAACATACTGCTAAAGCAACAAAGGAGTGTTTCAAAGCCAAAAACTGGAAAATTCCAAGTCAACGGCCAAGTCATTCATCCAAATCAAAGTGAATATGTGTTTCATGTGCTGAAGAGAAGACATAAGGCAAAGAGCCCTAAAAAAAAGCAGGAGCTCAAGATGATTGCAGTACAGGTCTGGGAGAGCTTCACCAGAGAAGATACTCAGCACCTGGTTATGTCTATGGGTCACAGACTTCTAGCAGTCATTGCATGCAAATGATATGCGACAAAGTACTAAACATGACTACGTTCATTTACAAAACATTAATATGTCCCAAACTTTATGGTCCTCTGAAATGGGGGGCTATGTATAAAAAGCACAATAATTCCTACATGGTGAAATAAAAATGTATAAAATACCCTTTAATAAAAACCGAGAATGCGCACTTTTGCCACATGTGGAGTACAGAGCCAAATCAAGACAAAAAAATAAAGGTCTTTGTCCCAAACATTATGGAGCTCACAGTGTGTGTGTGCGCGTGTGCATGTGTGCGTGCGTGTATGCGCACCTCAGTTCAAGCCTACCGTCTAACAATTTGGAAAACGTTTCCAAGTGAAGCTGCCGCAGCGGCTGATGATGGCAGGATGCGTAGCTTCAGTAATGATTTGGGAATCATTCATTGTCAAGCCCCGCGCATCTCATCTGAGCGGCTCCTTATTACAGTGAGTGTTTGGCATCTAAATTCTGCCTGCCTGTAAAGAAAATAGCAACCAACTGACTGGGGAGGGCGCAGAAATGGATCCTAACATTATACACCAATTTGTGAGCGCTGGGAGGTGGGGGCGGGGAAGCGCCTTTTTTTTTTTTTTTTTTTTTTTTGCTGGCAACGAAAGTGTCATATTGAGGAGAAATTGTCCTTCCGAATGCTGAGGTACATATTTCTGTGCCTTCCCCCAAAAGACCAGAAACGGGAAAGACAAAGCATATAATAATTAAAGGCCTGGCACAATGGAGGGATGCTGGAGAGAAAGCTGAAAAGTAGCTATCATGTTGGCAGATAAATTCCACACACAATTATTCATCCCCAGGCCCTTGACATGTAGATTAATGAGTTTGATAACCCAGGGCTTTCCGGAGAAGTAGATTCAATTCTGTTGCACGGGTTCCTCCCGCTGCTCCCTAACTACAAACAACGCTTCGGAATGCTGAGAGGAAAAAAACAAATCGATACGTTTGCGACGGACGCAGGCGCGAAGGAGGAGTCGCGTTCGGCGACGCCGTACCTCCAGCGCCGCTCGCCCGCCTCACCGGTGGGGAACACGCGCGTGGGCGCGGGCGGGAACAGGCTTTGCACCCTCTCCTTCGCCCCTGCATTGTCCTCTGTGTCCTTTCACAGACACGAGTGTGTCGGGGCAAAGAGAGAGGACACGGGGAGGCATCCTCAGTGCTCTATATGAAGGAAACGACGTGCTTTCTGCTCTTCGCTGCTTAGGACCCTGGCCCCAGACAGCCTTTTGAAATGCGCTGCATAACTGAACACAGCTCATCTGCCCATTGTTTCAGTATCGGGCATCAGCAAGGTGGCAGACATGGGGCTGGCAGTGTTCAAACCAGCCAACAAACGGCACACCTTCAATTTTTACCAAATTCTTCGAGCTGAATTGACAATCAAGCAAAATGGGCCGCATTCACTTTTCTTTTTTCTTTCCTTTTGTTTTTAAAGAAAAAAATTGCTGGCCATATTTTCGTTGGTGTTTTTGTGTGTCAGCCGGTTTTGTTTGGAGATAGCAAACCATTGGGTCCCTTAACGCATTGGGAACCTGCTGGCTCAGGAACCCTCCAACAGTCACAATAAAGGTGAGGAGGGAGCAAAGTGCTCCAATTCAGGAGCCAAATGCCGCTTTTCAATTAGCCGTCGCAAAGCGAAAAAGCAAAGCCTGTGATTTAATCACTAATAACCATTTTTTTAAAAACCAGTAGATAAAGTAAAATTAGAAAAGGAATAACTTGAAGAAATAGCTGTTGAAATTCTCCACATTTACAACTTGTTATAGCTACATGCAGTAATTTCAATGTTCTTAAAACTTATGGTAGAACGTGAGCAGTGGGTTATTTGGCAGTGTGTCTGTGGTACAGTCCTGTGGGTGAGTGCTTGTTTAATCTGATTGTTGTAATATCATTTCCCCAGCCGATTCCACACATCTGCCGTGCATTCCATGGCGGTACACAACATGATCTCACGTGCGGAAGCATGGTGGGAAGGCCATTTCCTCCGCGGAGGGGAGTGGAGCCGACACGACCACCCATTAAGAGTCTCCCCTGCCCGTGATCTTCCCAGTGTTCGCAGAGCCAGGAACAGAATGTGCGGAACACTCCGGGGAAATATGTCACAATCCCAGCATGCTCCTACCCCGAGCTGATTGGACCTTTTTTTGAATTACTCCAGCTTGCCGTCTTATACTTGGAGAGAATTATTATGACTGAAGAATAGGGAATCTCCTTACTTAGCCTATACCACTACTATACTCCATGCCCTTTCTAATTAGAAATGGTATAGAGTCATTTTTCAAGATTAAACTCAGATTAAACGGCATTTTTTCTGATAAGACCTCAGTATTTATACAGTGTACAGTATTTAATTAAATGACTGCCAGTCGCCGTGTATATGTGCCTATAAGGACACAGAGATAGTATTATGACTCATTCGACATTCAGGGATACCAGGCATGAGTCTAAATGTGGAAGAGTAAATGTGGAATGAAACTTCTAAAGCAAATATAGTCACCCAATGTGCAGCAGCTTGGTTGTGACATCTAGACTATGTCCTTATGCAGGGGTGGATGATACGGCCAAAATATCATATCACAATTTTTTAGGATATATCACGATTCACGATACGGATCAGAATTTTTTTTTTCATGTTGCTTTTCTAAGACTCTCGCAAGTTTCTGAACAGAACAACCAAACTGGTAATTATACAATTACTCCATCTGCACCATTTTAAGAAAATACAGACCTAAAAGTAAACAAACGTTTAAGTATTTAAAACACAAGTGAAGGAATAACAGAAAGACCACTCAGGCCAAAGTACTTCATTTCTTTCTTAATTTATTTTAAATTCTACACCAGTTTTAAAATGTAAACGGCACTCAAGAGCATTTCTGCAAAACAATAACAGACAAAAATGGCATGCATTCTGAGTCAGGGATTTTAAGAAATAAACCAGTTTCAAAAGCGACTAAACCATAAATCAGCCACCAAAGTGGTGCTCTGAAAACCTTTAACTGTATATCCTGCGGTATACTCAAAATGCAACAGAATGACCAGTTTCAAAAAAGAGATGGACAAAAATCCATGGCTGGATGCACAAACGTGAGATCCCGTATGTTAAACTCTCCGCATGCTCTTTGGGGTGCTTGCTTTTCAGGCAATTAAAAAGGTCTGTTGCATGGCCTTATCCCTGCAAACTTTGCAAATGACTGTGCTTTGAGCACTGTCCGGCTGGAAAAATCTAAACCAGTTCCATATTACTGAACTGGAACTTTTTTCGGAAACAAAACAAATACTTCACACCCTTTCTTATGAATTATTTACATACAATCTATTCATACAGCTCGGTATTTGTTGAAACAACTCAGGTTAATCTGTTTCTTCAAAATGTATTTAGTGATCTTAAATGTTCTGTTTCAAAATAGAGAACAAAGGTTTTGAGTGTGTTCATGCCCTGGACCATGACCTGGAAAACAAAAGGCTGCAACTCTGCAGTTAGAAGGGTGCAGATTTTGGCAAAGGCCAAAGTATGACAGCAGCACAACTGCAGTCCCCAAACACTGTCTAGGCCTACATACTAGTGTCGGTTCTCCTTAACACGCAGAGAGAGTGGGAGCCTGGTCAAGCACTCTGCCAGCATTGTTCAGTTTCACAGTAGGATTAAGGTGAACAAAGGATCTGTGATACAGCCATTTTTTCCTCAGCACGCTCTCAATCTGCTGGGCGGTATTGACAGCTCGGAATTAAAAATGGCTCTGCAATTGGTGCCTAGGCAACGCTGTGTGACATCACCCACCGATTTATATCATTTCATAGTCACTCATCTGTCTCCTGAAACCACGCTCAAGCACTTTAGCTGATGTTTGCGAGTAAGCAGTATTTAGTACCGGGAGGGTCAAAGAGACTCAGTGCCCTGCCATGCCCTGGGGAGGGGAAAGGGGAGAGGTATGAGAGTGTAGCGGGGAGAGGGGGGTGGTTGTTACACTAAATATGATCATGACTACATCCAAAGGTAATGATTAGCATCAAGACAGATAAAGTAGAGTCCACACACTATATAGCCTACTGCTGCCAAGATAAAAGTTTAGTAATTCCATGGATGTGATGCTTCACGCTGCAAGCTTCATCATCCTTCATCAGACAAAAGAAAGTTTGAAAATGGCGCTGTTAAATATCCATATCATTTCCAGAAGGATGAAGTGATGTGGGTGTAAACTTTTTTTTGTCTAAAAAAAGAGCGTGAAAGCAGTGTGCGGACTGTACTTCATCATGATTCGTTTTCGGTCTGGCACCTGTTGAGATTTTGGGGAGTTTTTGTTTTCTTCCTTCAAATTTCTAATTTGAAAATTTGCTGGTTCCAACTGTGAAATCAAAAACATTTTTAAAGTTTCATTAAATTAAGGATCACTGAAAGCACTCTGCCCAGCAGCCAGTAATGATCAACACCAGACCCCTAAGCCGCATGCACCTTTAAAAGGCTGCCTTTACAACAGCGACCGTCTCCTTCCGAAAGGCACAAAAGTTACCGCAGAGTTCGGTATAAACAGTCATTTGCTTACTCTGCATTGTGTTTGTGACCATTTATCATCGAGGCCTTGAAATATTGAGAGGTTTCCTGTCCGTTAGCAGGCCGCTGTCAATGATTTGCACCCCGGTTGTAATTGTCTTTGACCGATTCTACCCAGGCAAACCGGCTTCCATGTTCTCCCTCTAATTCGCAGAGCTTCCGTACTGCAAGCCTTCCCGCGGCTGCTTTTTCAGAGAAATCCAGAGACCTGACTATGCTATGGCCATGGGGACCTGCCACATTAAAAGTATTCAGAGTGCCTATAAGTCACTATAGTCACTATACATGTGTAATTTATGGCAAACATACCATGCATGTTTTATCCTTAAAGAATGTATAATAAATTTAAAATAGCTTACACTGCCAATCCTATGACCACAAGTTAGGGATGGTGATTTTTTCATTTTTTCACAGATCTAGTGATCGCATGATGTGCTTGATTCCTAGCATGGGAGAAGAATCTATTTTTAGAACGCATCTTTGCGGGGCAGCACCACTCGTTGTATAGAAAATGCACGCACCCATAACAATGCACGAGTTGTGGCTAGTTTGTATGGCATGATTCAGTTCACTTTTTTGTATTTTTTCCTGAACTTTGACAAATGAATCTGAACAAGTGCAGGGCTTTTGATTTGTACATGGCATTCTAAATTCATTTCAGCGAAACAAATTAATTCCTGCTTTGTAATGATTCAGATCGTATGTAGCATAAATCTATACAAAGAGACTGCAGCCTGACTGGATTTGGGCCTAAGGCCTGAATTTAGTCAACATTTGTTCATTTGTCCTTTATGTTGACTCAGTGTTGTTTTTTTCCATCATGAATTCAGCAACGACCAAAACGAACGAACAAAACAAAGTAATGGCTGTGTGTGCTGAAGCTCATATACCTATAGCACAAAATAAGCACACATTAACTGAATCCAGGCCTAAGTGTCTTTTTGGAAAAAAAGATTATGCAAAATGGACACCCCAAGTCTGAAGGAATGTAGGACAAACTGACTGTATGGAAACTCAGTTTAAAGGTCATTTCTATTCATTTGGCAGGGATAACATGTAAAGCGAGTATCATACATTAACACAATTGTGAAATGGAAAGAATGAAATAAGTGCAAATAAGGCAGTAATGTTCCCTCAGACCCCATATTCTCCTCCACGCACACCCCGCCCCCCTTTTAAACAGTAAAGTACAGTACACTCTCATCAGAAGCATCGTACTGAAAGGCCAACATCCTGAATAAAATGGAGTGGTATAAATATTTATGCTTGTAAAGTGCCCACATAATCAGACAGAGGGCTGTCAGGAGATGTTTTGTGGAAGGGAATGTGTGTGATGTGCCAGGATAGACACTCATGTACACTCCGGTGTCTATGTGTGTGTGTGTGTGTGTGTGTGTGTGTGCGTGCGTGCAAGTGCTCACATGTGCGTGTACATGCACACATGCATGCGTGTATGTGTGTGTGTGTGTGTGTGTACACACGTGTACACTCCCATGAATTTGTGTGTGTTTGTGTGCCTGTGTTTGTATGTACGTGTGTGTGTGTGTACACTCCTGTGTGTTTGTGTGCCTGTGTTTGTATGTACGTGTGTGTGTGTGTACACTCCCATGTGTTTGTTTGTGTGTGTGTGCGTGTGCACACTAGCTACACACTGCCAGTGTGAGAGGAGGGAGGCCTAGTGAGGAGCCCTCGTCCCTCCACTCCTCACAAACACACACGGCTCTTACAGAGAAGGCCTTTACAGGCAGCTGCAGCGTCCAGCCCGCGGCCCCTCCGCCGAGCCCAGAGAGACGGGGGCTGCAGGGAAACGCAGTCCCTGAAAAGCTCCGAGCCAGGTGGGAGGCAGCGGGGATAAATAACACATACAGGCACCAAACACGCCGATGTTTCAAAAAGGTTCCCAGGGAGAAATACGAGGGGGCCAAAGTACGCGTGTCCATAAAAAAGATGAAATAAGGCGAAGGTGTTACGGCCGTGAAACAGGATGATTTGAGTATTCACAGCTGGGCCGGAGGATGTTCCAGGCCGGCCCATGAATCCACCGCTGCGTTTGTCACGCCTGCACTGTCCCCCGAGGGGAGGTGCACGGCCTGCCGCGGTTCAAATGAGTGCAATATGGATGGTCCTGTTGGGTCGATGGCCAGGCCGACACGTCATTCTCATAACATCGCATTAAGCATGTAACACTGCGCCAACAGAATAGCACAAAAGCACGGCTGAGATAGCTCACCAAGCCTTAGTTATCTGCTGGAAACCTTACAGATTCCATTCCATTATACTTGTAAAAAAATACATTGCACCACACGCACACATCCATAATACTGGAGGTGATCATATCTTAATTTTTTATTTTTCGCCAAAATGATTCCCCGATGCACCGTCAGCAGTGACTGCTGTGTAGAGTTCTCACAACGTTACCTTAACTTTGTGGTCTCAGGATAACGTTTAGCGATAATTACGAGGACGGCGCCAAAAAACAGCATGGCCGTGAGCGAGGCTTAAGCTAGCCGGCGTCGGGCGCTAAAGTCAGAAGACACAAATAGAGAAACCGAGCGCGTTTGCCGGAGTGCCGCAGCCGGGCTGTCGCTTTCCACAACGTCGCCTCCGCCGACCCGCGAGCGCACCGCCCCGCGCCCAGACAGGTATCGGAGTTAAAAGAGGACGGCGCGCCTTAAAAAGCAGGTGCCCTTCTGGGAGATGTAGTGGATAAATGTCTTGTGAAAAGCCCGTAAATATTCCATCGCCTCGCTGTCATTACAACCATGAAATGATAATGAAGCGTGAGAGAAGCGTGATTTCATATTCATGTGACAGCGTTAGGCCTTCATAAGCAAACTAAAATATTTATTAGCGAAATTCTCAATATCTTCGCTGGTAATCTGAAAAAAAAGGACTAAAAATGTTTTATAATAAAAATGAGATTGAATACGGAGGTAAAAAAAAAAGTGGTTGGCTGGTTTTTATTGCTTCTATTAAGTCTTGGCAAAACAATTTTCCCCCCTTTCGTTAGTAAGGCACAAAAATTAAAAAATTGCCCTAGGGCTAGGGGATTTCACAGTAATGATTAAAAACAAGAAATTGTGATACGCAAGCTATTTGACAGTGGCGTAATCAAATTGAAGGCAATCAAATTTATCTTTGGGTGATAATTTTTTATTTATTTTTTTTTAAAGTTGCATAAACCATATGCAAGAGCGAAAGCTTAGTACGTAAATGAATAACATATTACATTTTTATGGCTCTTATTAGGAATCTGTTGTTGAGAAAACCAACATCATGTAGGTGAATCTGGAAGTGAACACATGATTTGCACTATGCCTTTACCTGCACAAAATTAAAGATTGTTGTGCCCCCACCATGCACACAACACGCTTTATTATCTAAAATGAAGAAAATAATATTGAAGCGGTGCTCAATATTATGCGTTATGAAGAGAGGAGACAACAAACAGACCAAATCTAGTTCAACCTTTGTTGCACAAACAAATCTGCCATGTATTGATAGCATTAAGAAACCTACAAACATACCGAAATACACATTCACTCTCTCATATGCGCGCACACACACACACAACAATGAAACAAACACATGCATATTGTCAATTCATACAAGCACATAGACACACAACACACATGCAAACATTCACACAACCACAGAAATCATAACACACACAGATAGGCCTACTATGGATACACACGCATACACACACACACACAGACACACAGATACGTAAACACTCACACACAGACCCCATATCACACACTGATACCGCGATACACACACATACACACACACACACAGATACGTAAACACTCGCACATACATTACACTCACACACAGACCCCATATCACACGCTGATACCGCGATACACACACATACACACACACGCACGCACGCTACATTATGAATAACAAAGAGAGGGTAGGAGGGGAGGGGGGGAGCCCTTGAAACGGATGAAAAATTAGCAATAGAAATGACCACAATCAATTCTGAAACACTGCACAAAATTAATTAGAGTTTTGCATCAGAGGCATGGAGGTGGATTCTGCCGGTCGGCCACATTTGTCTCCCGCCTCGCGATACACGGCACCGCCATTAACACAGCCAGATCTGTTCTCACCCACAAGTACCTCGCCCTCCTATCAGGTCTGGGATTGGCACAAATGATTAACTCCAAATTATTCAAATGATCTTACAACAGCCTCGACAGGAGGGACATTTGCCGCGATTCGCGGCACTGTGAGAGAGGGGGCAGATTTACAGCCATTCATCAAAATCAGCCTTGACGCGCGCTGACAGACTGCACACGCATCTCGCCGCGGCAACATGCCATGGCAACGACGGGGCCGGGCTCCTCCGCACGCCGCTCCCTCCGTCTCTCCTCCTCTCCGAACTCTCTCTCTCTCCTCCTCCTGCTCCTTCTCTCCCCTTCGCTGCTGGGTGCCCTTATGCCCACTGTGTGTGTGTGTGTGTGTCGGGCATCGCACGTCTTCATTTGCATTAATGCACAATTAGCCGAAACCTCGTTTTTTATACATTTTTCTTCCTTCGGGCTGCGTGATCAAATCGTTATGAATACGAAGTTGTGTTTCTCTCCCCAAAAGCACTCAATGGGAAAATATTTTTTTCTGACTGTTCAAAGAGGACTGTACATCTAGGGAAATAAAAAGGGGGAAAAAATGAAAGAGACGATATATATGAACCATAAAATAAATCATAAAATAAAATAAATCTTAAAATGTGTCCCATTGCACACATACACAAGGGGGCAATTTAAATGGGTAGTCAGTGCTGTTGCTGAGGTAGAACTGAAGTGTTGATACTTTCAGTCAACAGTTTTGATTCATTTCTACAACTTTGATTTTCTAAAAAAAAAAAAAAAAAAAAAAGATTTGTACAAAGTAGATTAATTCTCATTCAATATTACTGTTAGGAAAGAATGTCAAATCTACTTTTTTGTTCAAATACTTGAAAGAGGACGAGTGTAATTAAATTAAACGTCTATTGTACAGCCAGGGAACTTGAATGCAATCAAACCTTGGAGAAAAAAAATCATATTAAACAGAGTATCAAACTAAGGTTAGTGTGCATATATTTTCATATGTCAAAATCTAAGGGTTAATGTATCTAGATTAGCACTCAGGAATACCGATCTGATATATTTTAATTAACGGTATCCTATTCAAATGCTCGAAGGAACAAAAAAAAAAAAAAAAAAAAAGTTTTGACAGCTCTAATTAATGGCCACACAAAAATGTGGAGCCGATCTTGCGAAGACGTTTGGTTCATTGGACGAGCGAGTCTGGAGCACGGTCAAACAGTCAAACACTCGCCTGATCCTCCTTTCATTTTTGCTTCAACAGTGTGGGGAAGCGAGGAGAGTGTGAGCCGGTTGGGGGGGGGGGGGGGGGGGGGGGGGAGAGATAAATGACTTTTTACCTCGTCAACGCGGGCCTCCTGACACCAGCCCTAATGAAACCTCCAGGGAGCAGACAATGGCATCTCTCGCACACCACGTACAAAGGACAGCAGATTATGTACGGCGTTTTGGGTCACCGGACGCCAACGCTGGCACTACAGCGCCGTGCCACCCCAAGCGGGTCTGCGCAATCTGCCCCGGAGAGAAGAATGTGCTCGGCTACCCCATACCCAGGGCACAGCCCCAGAACTTCCCAATCCAATGTCCCCTAAATCACTGGGATTGCTTGGGTTTAATCTGAGGTGCTCTGTGGCAATGGCACGCAAGCAAATAGGTTTATTGTGCACCGTTGGTTCATTTTAACCCCAGTTTTTTTTTTTTTTGTACTTTTTTCTTTTTTTTTCTTGAAAGGGGAGGGCAAGAGAAATCCCATCGCCTCACTCGTTTCTTCCATCTGAGGACATAATTCAAATCCCACACTATCGCTTCTGCAAGCTCCTCATAGGCCCGTGATAAACCCGGAGCCAGGAAGGCAAACAAAGGCATCAATCTTCACTGATCAACATGAGATAGAGAGAGAGAGGAAAAATGGGGAAGCAAATTGAATGTCAATATGGAGGCCTGAGACCAAAGGCCTCGCTGGCCAAAGTCCAGCACCTGTCATACTGGCCTTCGTGGTCTGCTGTCTGGTGCTCGTTTGTGTGTGTGTGCGCATGTGTGTGTGCGCGAGCGTGTGAGCGTGTGAGCGAGTGAGCGTGTGCGTGCAAGCGGCTACTAAGCTACGTATTTTAAATTGTTGCGAGCAGAGGTTGATCAGACCCTTGTATAAGAGACTTTAGAAGACTGATCTAATGACAGTAAGAATTTGTGCTTGAGGTTCTGAAACTGTGGTTCAGTTTCTACTCCAGAGGCCAGAAATGATGAGTGGGTATGAAATATAAAGCAAGAAATCTTGTACATGAACCCAGAAAGGGAATTTTTCCCCAGTTTGGAATGCCCAATTGCAATAGTAGCCCTGTCCTACAGTATGTCAATTCAGGACAGCATGCGTTAGCAAGCACAGTCAGTCTCTGCACGTGCAGACAGCCACATGTGAATTTTACTCTGTAGTCCATATGCTGAGCTAAGCAGGACAACTGCAGACTGCTGGTACAGAGAGAAGCAGGGCGCCTGGTCAACCAGGGGAATTTCCTGTTGAACTCCTTACCCACAGGGGGCGCTCTTTCCTATTACACTTTGTCCTGTGAGACTCCCTACCACAGCCAGAACTAGCACACTAGCACAGTTTTGATCGAACCCGTACAGTGTGTCACAACATCATTGGCACCCAAGAGGATGTGCCACTCAGGGGCTTTTATGTCAAAAATGATGAAGAAAATGTCAATGTTCAACCTGCGTTGCATCTTAATGAGATTTCATTCCATTTTGACAAACGTGATAATTTCCTGGACCATTGATCTTTCTGATGCAAACCTGTTTGATGGAAACTTTTCTAACCTCTGTCTGATTTACAACATTGTGACCAAGCATAGATAAAAACAAAGCTTTGCTTAACCAGAAATGAGCAATAAAGATTTTTCCTCATTGAAAAAATTAAATAATAAATAAATACCATTTTAATGTGTTGCCTCTTACTTCCCCCCTCCCCCATTTTGCAATGCCCAGTCATACTCAATGGCAGTGCTCACTGCATTTGGGAGAGTGCAGACAAGCGTGCGCTCTTATACGAAGCATGCGCCGCCAGTCGCCGCTCATCAGCCTAGCGGTTGGGCTCTCGCACAGACGTGAGTGAGAGGAGTACGGTTCAGGTGCAGCCGAACAGGTGGCCGGGGGGCGCCCGGCCGTCCCGCGGGGGTTGGTGGCGGGCGCCTGGCCGTTCCGTTCTGGCGAGTGATTAGACGCTGTAATCTCTGGTGACCGTAATCCTGGGCTTTGAGCAGCGGAAACCCTCCCTGCGCTGCCCTGAGGACCTCCCGGTCACAGTCAACACGGGCAGCATCCAGATCTGATACCACACCCTGGGGCCCAAACACGCGCTAAAACTCCCTACACAGGACGAGCCACCCAGAGGCCTGACGGCCTCATTTTTAGCACTTTATTATTATTATTATTATTATTATTATAATTACTGTTATTGTTATTGTTATTAAGAGTGCCACTTCTCAATACTCCACCAATAATGAATGTAGTTTTCAATTCAGAAATGGTGCATTAGCAAAACAATACATTTCTGTATATGCTGCCTTTTCTTCCAGCTTACCCACTCCACTTTCTCTAATATTCACAATTAAAGCATCTGGATTCATGCAGGTTATCTCCGTCTTCCGCCCTCTGTCTCCCTCTCTCTAATATTCTCAATTAATGAATCTGGATCCATACAGGTTATCTTCCCTCACAATGGTCTTATGAATATGCAAACTGAATTCATCCAGCCACTAGCTTAAGATGCCAATTACAGTCTTGCACTCATTAAAATTCAGAAGGGTTTTTGTTTTTTTTTAACAAATCCATTTTTTGTACTTCTTTTTGAACCGTTAAATATTATAGTCACACTTATTGCTGTTTCCTTAAGTGTTGCCGTGTTGTGTGGTGGGATCAGGCAAGTGAAAAAAACTCAATATATAATAGTTCAACCGCAGGTTTAATTATGCTGGAAGCCTGTTGTTAAAACAGAACTATTTTAATGTAAAAGAATCTAAATGTGGGGCGACATAGCTCAGGAGGTAAGACCGATTGTCTGGCAGTCGGAGGGTTGCCGGTTCAAACCCCGCCCTGGGCGTGTCGAAGTGTCCTTGAGCAAGACACCTAACCCCTAACTGCTCTGGCGAATGAGAGGCATCAATTATAAAAGCGCTATATAAATGCAGTCCATTTAAATGTAGTGAGAGCAAAATACAGTTTCTGTCTATCTATACTGTAAGCATTCAAATTATTATTATTTTAGGGTGTATTTTGAATGTGAAGTCTTACTGTTTGTTGATTTCTACTCAAAATCCAGCATTTATTTTAAGATTGTAACAGAAAGATGGAAAACCAGACAGTTCCTGGAAGGTACCACAAAATAATGGAACAGGAAACAAGTGAGAAATAGACTTTCAGATAGCACATGCAGGGAGTGGCACCACATACTCACAGTCAGTACAGTCATTAATTGGGCCTTTCCCTAGGGGGGGGCGGGTCTGTTGGTCTGGCGAGTGATGGTCACCTCAACCTTCTTTTTGTGACGTGCGGAGTGAGCGATCAGCTGGGCATATGCCTTTTATAGGGCCAGTTTCACTGGGGGCACCGCAGGGCAGGACAGGGCTGTGTTCGACATGAGAGAGGGCGAGTGAACAATCGGTGATTTCATTACTGACGGTAATCCATCAGCGCAATGTACACGCATTAACGGGAGTCAGAACACTCACAGAAATAGTCCGTTTTTATCCCTTTTGAGGTACAAGGAATTAAACATTGAGCAGAGCAATATCCGCTTTGTGTGAATAGAGAAGCAAAGCCGACAGCTACTTTAGGAGGCCTTGTCCATTACAGAAACGATAAAGCAGACTTTCAATTCACTGGAGAGATATAACACAATGTGCACATTATGTTCTCTCCACAGATTTTTGAACCCAGAGCTTAAGGGATGACAGAAGCTTCTGAATATTCGTAAGTAGCGAGACCATTGCCTTGCCTCTAAATCTTTCCACCATCAATAGGCACAACTGCCAATTTTTTAAGTCAGAAAGCAGCGAAATCTGAATGCATTCATATTGATAAGGTGTGACAGAGCAGTGACTTTGCTGGAACACACTGATAAGACACTGGTACAGACAGGATGAAAAAGCGCTAGATCTTATTACGGAAACAAAAATGCTTTTGGTGTGAGAGGAAGGAAGCAGCAGTAATACGCACCCGCAGTGTGGACAGATCCACAGTAAACGGTACCACGACTCCTCTACTCAGTGTGTGTGTGTTCTGTTCGGATTTCAGTCTGGACAGGTGTAGTTATCAGTGTGCACTCACGCACGTGCGGGCGCACAGATTTCAAACTTCACCTCCGCTAATAACGTCCCAGCTCTTCCAGCGTATACACAGGCACTCCGTCTCCAGCAAGCAGTCCCCCCAATAATCACGGCAAAGTGTGTGTGATGAACTGGAAAAAGTCTATTCAAACAAAGCTCATTATCCCCCAGCACCTCCGGGCCCCGTGACAAATTAAGAGAAGGGATTTTCCCAGAGACCAAAGAGTGATGTGGAGGAAACGCGCGGTCGCGGACGTGCGTCGGTTGCGCACACGCGTCGAACGCGTCGACGTGCAAAAGTGCACAGCTACGTGCAGCCGCGAAGCCCGCGAAGGTGCTACTCCGCCTCGCCGCCCCCGCTATCGCCGGGGCGCTAGGTGGGAAGCTGCCGGGTGCGCTGGGTGGGGAGCTGCCGGGTGCGCTGGGTGGGAAGCTGCCGGGTGCGCTGGGTGGGGAGCTAAGCAGGGAGGGCTGACGGCTGATTGACGCGCGGGCGCGGCGGTATAGCGGGAGGCTTTAACCGTTTATTACCGGCGCCGAGACATCAAGGGGAAACCTTTATTGACAGCGGAGACGCGGGGTGTCAAATGTTTACCATCGCTTTCAAGCGCCACATCTGAGGCCTTTTCTTTTAGCGCCTTCCTCTCCTCCTCAGCCGCCGCTCGGCCCTCCCCCCGCCGCCCGATTACTGATTAAAGCGCAGCGCATGTCAGCTGCCTGCCAGCTCCACCACTGTTTACACAGCGGCAATAACACAAAATTAGGCTCCGCCGCGTTACTGTTTCAATGGGAGAAATATTGCGATTGAAAACTCTGTGTCTGGTCCCTCTTTGGTATACTCTCCCCGGTGATTTTAACAGCCCGTGCAGCCTTCACAGACCACGCAGTGAAATCCTAAACATCAAGAAGAAATGGAAATCAAGAAGATTTTTCCCCCTGAAGACATTTCTTTTTAAAAAAAGGTATATGTGTGAATAAAAATCATGTTTGAATCACAGATTATAAAGACAGCGGAATCACTGTTTGTCGTCTTCAGAAAAGGTGATTTTCGCTTGTTTTTTTTGTGAAATTTTTGCAGTTGTTTTCCTTGATTAGACAGCTGATACCAACTGTGATACCAGCCAAAACTCATGATTTTACCTGGCCATACCTCTCCAAATCAATATTGCACATTTACACTTAACTTTTAAAAAATATCTGTGCAATACAATTTACACAGTAGCAACCTAAGCAAGAGGGGCTGGAAAGGAGTAAAGAAAAACATAAGGTAGCCTAATTTTATTGTTGGGAAAAAAAGATAATTCTAAGGACAGTAATGTACAGTACTTCACTTATGGGTAACGGCGCCCTCTGTGGGTGCATCAATGAAATGGAAAATGGAGTCAAAAACTCTCCCATCACATTAGACTTGTTTACCTGCATTTCCAGCATGACATCTCTCCACAACTAGCTCACATGTTAAATAATAAAAACAACCGCCTGCCTTTATGTATCACTGTACTCAGCATGCACTGCACATTATCTACATTAAAAAAACTGTTATTATATTTGGACATGACATTCAAAATTCCAAGAGACATTTTAATGTAAAATTCAAATTCCTGATAATTTGTGAAGGCCAGTTCAGCCAACAGCCTAAATGCAGCCTGCACAGTTGGCATGGTTTCAGTCTCACTTTTGGTAAAGATGATTCCAGCTGCCAAACACTTCCTGTCCAAAAACCTCAGCAGGTATAATGATTTGTAGATCGACTGTAAAATCGGTTTCTAAGGATCTACTTACATGAGGTTCCCGCGTAACCGAATCCAGGAACTTTAGAGTTTACAGGTAGGAAATTACTGTAGAAGAAAATGCACATTTCTGCATTTTAAATCCTGATTTACTCTATTAATTCAGCTTTACTCTGAGGGTTTCCGTTGTTTATCTGGTGCCCTTTATGCATCTAGTTAATTGCTGCTTCAATAGAGAAATACATTGCAAAACATATACGTTAAGTACTGTACATTACGTCACCCTGCTCTGTACACCATTACCAACCTTTCGGCAGTGCGGAATGAGCCTGTCTTTCTGGGGATAAAAATTGAGGGGATTAAAGGGTACCAAGGGTTTTCAATGAGAAAGCAGATATATTATTTGGTTGGGTGTAGTACACACTTAGCCTTCTGTGAGGGACTTTTACTGGATGTTTGCTCATTATGCCCAGATATATCCTTTCCCCAGGGGTTCATTTTTAAACACTTATTGAATCTTTCCTGAAAACCTGAAACTAATTCATAGCCCCAAATAGACATGCGTGTTAAATTAAGAGGGCAAAGTATTCAACACTTTTTTTCTGAGAGCTTTCTTTTGTTTGTTTCTTCAATATTGCCCTTCCATGAAGGTTTATAGAAGGGGGCCAGTATAAAAGGTGCACGTTTGTGGTACTGCGAACGCAGTGCAAAATGTGTGCTCTGTTCCAAATTCTAACAACTCGGGCATCTGTCCCAGGAGCACAGCCATGAATCACCAGCGCCGCTGCGTTTAGCGCTCGTTAAACGATAACGCTAACGGTAGCCTCTCTCGCCGTCTCGTTGGCTGCGATACAGGAATGTCCTTTTTTTCCAGAACAGCGGGAAGAATGTAGCGCTGGAGATCAGGACAGTCAGATCTGAGCGTGTAAAGCTGACATAAATGCTTCTGTGCAGCGCAACTGGCGCGGTATGAGCTTCCATGTCACATCCTTGGATCCGTAGCCCCGGGCAACGAACGCCCCCCTCCCCAGTCCCCCACTGCCCTCCCTCCCTCCCTCCCCTCCCCAAATGGTGACATGGGTAAACTGGGGGCCTGGCCGCTGTGGTAGTGACTGACTGACTGGGCCCCAGTCATGTCACCATTCATTCTCGCAATGTTTTGCAGTCCCGTCAAGTCCTCCTACTGACACCACTGACAGCCCCCGTCTCCTGCCCCTTAACTGTCCAGTGTGGTTTCCTCATCCTGGTAGATAAGACTTTACTGAACAATAAACTATAGAGACAGACAGGTTTCCCCATCCTTAGTGAGCTTAAACACTTAAACCCACAGTTGGCTGAACTATTTCTTATCCACAACAGATATTAAATCTACTTGAAAGCTACTCTTTGAGATCTGTAATGAAATTAAGTTCATCTCGTGTCTGCTGTAAAACAAAAAGTTCATAAATCTTACAATGAAAACGGGGGAAAGTGTTTAGACACACCAAGTCAGTGGGACGCACTGCACTGGGTTTGTATGTGCTTGGTACAGCTAAGCAAACTATTTGTGGACCATTGCATTCTCATAGAACCGCTGCAGGTGAATTTCAAATGATTACAACTATTGCACATTTGACCGAGTAAAGCTCTCCACGAAGCTTGGAATCACTGCCTGGTCAATTGAAAGCACAGAGAGGTGTCCTCAGGATGATGCACCATAACCAGGCCCTTTAAACTAGACTTCATTGGCCCTGATCCGGTCCTAAATTACTCATGTGGCAAATCACCATGTTCAAATGTGCAATTCAGTTCTGCCAGGCTCTGAATATCTCACAAGCACCGAAACCCATTTTGCACAATGTAAACAAACAGACAACAAACCCCGAATAGATAGAAAAGGGGGTTAAGTGAGGCACCCCTGTTTGTCAACCACAGGGAGGGAAGCAGGTGTTTGGCGTTACAGAGGTATAGTACAGTTCATGTCTGTGTGCTGGTGGCCCTCTTGGAAAGCACAGTAATGTTAGCCGGCAAAGGCTCCCGTCAGCAGCATCAAGCACTAACTCAATATCAGTGAAATCCCCATAATGGTTAATGGCCTTTTAGTTCACCCCAATTAAAACAGGTTTAGTTGCCCTTTAAAAAATTCCCTTCCTCATGACAAATTAAATATTACTGAAAAAAATGTGGAAAAAAAGAAAAAATATATATTTTTAAGTCAGCAATAATCTCAAACTAATTACAAGTAAAGCAGATTCACCATACCAAGTTGCTTCAGCCAATTAATTTATATCATTTCCATGATAGCATAGAGTACTATACCACTTTGTCTTTTATTCTGTACACACACACCCACACAGATTTCATAAAGCACTTCGTTGGATTCTCTCTCCCTCACTCTCACTCTCTCTCTTTCTCTCACAATGCGCTGAATGTTAAAATCTCGGAAATACATCTCATTCGATGACTGCGTAATTGTATCATTCCCTAGAAATTGTCACTGAGATTGTGTGCAAACCCTGACCATGGTATTAGAGTATAATCTTAGGGTTGTGATACTGATGTAAGATATTAGAATTACACTTTGCATTTTCAATACCCTCCTTACAATTAAATCATGTGTAGGAATCATTAAAACTCCAACATCTTCATCCCCCCCCCCACCCCCCATATAGACCGTTGACCTTCCTCTGTCCCGTCCCTTCATTAATATTACAGCATTACTGAATCACTGTTTCTCTGTGGTTCCCAGATTGGCCGGTGCTGATTGCTAATGGCTGAGTCCTTTAATAATACTTAAAGGATAATAGTTTGTGCCCAATGTAATTAAACACTAATTAAACTTAAACCCCCTTTGTTAAATTGTGGCCTATATATTGTGAATACAGGAATGTAATTACGCGAAGCTATTTAGAGCCAGCCGCAGAAAAAAAAAAATACAGATCAATTTTTTTTTATTTTTTATGAATGTGTAAAATTGAAGCTGGTAAAGTGTGAGAACAGTGTGGCAGGGTTAGGTTCCGCACCAGGAGGTCATGGGTTTAAATCCCAAGGAATTTTATCTAAATTGCTTCTTTAAAGAGTTCACTGCATACATGGGTCATAAAAGGCATACATAAAAATGTAAAAAATGTAAAAATTAAAATCTCACACATGCAGCTTGCAAGTAATCCCTGGATAGGGATAAGTCCAGTTTCAAAGTAAACAAACATGCACCGGAAAATGATGAAGTTAACCACTTTACTAAAGGGGTTCTAGGTCAGAAATGCACAGAATTGGGTCAGGTCAGCACATCTCAGGTCAATTTGAACACTGAGGTGACATCAGTCTGTCAGGTACCAAGATGGCGATGCCTTCCTGTCCCCACACATTTACAAGAGGAATCGCGAGACAGGGGAAAACGATCAGTGGACTGTGTGAACTGCACGGCACTACTGATCAGTCAAAGCTCGTACATTTACGCCGCGCATTCCTCATTACACGGCCCCTGGGATGCATATGTGGCAGACCCCATTAAAGCAGTTCCACCTTTCCCAAAACGGACTACACTTCCCAGTCACCTCGGATGCATCTCATATTTTACAAAGTATCTGAAGAAAACCATCTTATTGGAGCTATGGGGGGTTTTTTGTATGCACAAGAAAATTAGTGAAGATAACTGCATAAAAAATTTTTTATTTTTTTTTATTTTAAAATTTATTTATCTCAGAATAAAAAAAATAAAGAAAACATTTCGCTACACTGTTGAAAATGGTCAAAAGGAGCCTTGGAGTGGCCGTTTTACAGTTAGTGCGTATTTACAGTTAGCGCGCGTATGGAGATGAGCCTAGCGGAGGGTAAAGGCAGGGGGAAGAGGGAGAGCCGTGTGTGAAGTGGGTGCAGAAAGACCTCCTCCTCTCATTACACAGATGGTGCTTACTCCAACGAGTCTCTGATTAGCGCTTCCTCTTTTCTCCCCCCTCGCCCCCCCCCCCCCCACCCCCTCGTTTTTCCAGCGAGGAGATGTGAGGGGAGTAAAGCGGGGTGTGAAAATATTTACACGGAAAGTGAGCGGCAGGCTTTGTGATTCATTAAGGCGCATTAACGGTGATTTTAGTGCTGATGCGGCCGTCCCACTTTGAGCTGAGATGACAATGGACGCCATGACAGGAATATTGCTCGCTTTTCAAAGAGAGAAAGACTTTTACTGGAGGAATAAAATCCTGTTGGAGGAGAAAGAGAACGGCGAAAAGAGATTGTGTTTTCTCAGTCAGCGGATAAAAGAATTACAATGTGACAAACTTGAAAATCAGCCCTACACCTAAGGGCAAGCTAATTGCATTAATTTTTCTTGACAACTTTACAGAAACAATGGCGTCTATTGTGCAGAGAAGTACCCCTGTCGTTTTTCAGCCGTGATGAAATTAGTACAAAGTGTTCTCTCTGGCTATAATCAATCATTACTTTTATTCGTGCCACAAAATATTGCTGAAACCATATTTTTCTCACTTGAGGACAAATGCTTCTTGATTGTGTACTGCACTTGTCTATAAATATATCTCACTGGGGCTCCCTATAGGATTACGTTGAGTTTTCCAGAATAAACATCTGTTTCTACTAGCCCTGAGATAGACAAACTGCTATTTTTCTTGACCTAAAAACAACAAAAAGGATTTAGAGAGAAGAGCTGCAGGCTCACAGTGAAAGTGCACTCCAGAGTGGAGACCCACACTGTTCCTCTGCACTGGCTGCTGAGCTAACACAGTACACAGCTGGACAGAATGAGAATAAGATGTGATAGGCATGATGAGGAGGATGATGATGATGACGATGATTATTATTATCTTTTTCTGGAGTACCTTTGTTGAATCTCACAGTACTTTGTAATAAGTAGGGGAGGGGAGACTAACTTGAATCATCACCAGTGTGAAGCACACTTGTGTGACACACGGCAACAATGCACCAGAACTGCACCACAATTCTCAACACGCATTGGCCAAGGTGCAGAGGAAGTGATTCACTTCAAAAATTAATCCAGGGAAATGATTAGATGGCCAAATATGGAATCTTCTTAAAAAAGTGCCTTCTGAACTTAAATGATATCAATTAGCCAGGACATTTATTTTCATGGTCCTATATTTTAGAAATCGGGAGTTTACATAGATGTGGCATTGAATGTGCAGTGTGGCATGATACTTATGTGCTGGAAAAATATGAACCTGGTTCTATCACATTCAGACATACCTGTGTGTCACCAGTGATATTGCCTTGTTTGGGGAATGAATGTGCATTTTCTGTCTAGAACAAGTAGCCTAATAGTCGCTGTGGTATCACTGGAAATCAACATCTCTGAAATAAATCAATTTACACTTTTGCCAGTCACCGTACCTCATTTATTAATGTAATTTACTGTACATGGTAAATTGGAGGCATTTCATTGGCATGTATTTTAAGGGTATTGTAAGTTAGTTTTTATTCTAAATGTACATACTACATGAACTACAGCTAATGGGGTTTCTCCTTTATAGCACCATCTCAGCATTTCAGCTGGAAACTGGCTTGATCCAAACAAAATGGCCTTTTTTCCCCTAGAATGGTCCAGGCTGTATGGATCTGATGCCGAATGATTTCAAATGGTATTTCCACTGGTTCAGATCATCCTAGCTAACACAAACTGCATGAGAAAAGTTTTGATTTTCTAATTGGTAACGCATCTGAATTTTTATTGAATTTCTCACAGGGAGACATTTATCTTCCTGTTGGAGCACCGTCTCCAGTCCAGGAAGAGACGGGGGAGGGGGGGATACGGGCAAACCTGGCCCCCCCACCACAACCCCCACCTCCACCCCCCTCCTCAATCAGGATGGAAATTGTTTCAGGCAACACTCTACCAGCCAGGAAGGACTTCACTAAATTAATCTGGCCATTTACCTAATTATACAGGGGCCGAGCACGGGCGCAAGACCGCACCGCAGCACCTGGGCTGTGCAGCAGGCAGGATGCAGCCAGGGCAGACGCTCCCGAATCTCATTTCCTCCCTGCTTTTACCACAGTAAGAGAGGTGTGTGAATGATGCATAGCTCCAACCATGTTTTAAATGAACCAATATATATGCATTCTTTTTTTTCTTGCTGTTGTTTTTCATGTGCATATAATTAAGCTTTTATTGCGTTGTGTTTTTTTTTTTTTTTTTTGAGCAGCAAAAGGCCTTGAAAGGCCTATCTAATATTATTTCTAATTAAAACAATTTTCATATGCAACTTCTGTGTTCGGGTTATCTCGCACTTATGATTTTGAAGTAGCGAGCCTGTTTCTTTCATATTCATAATATTCAAATCGTACTGACACGACCTTCCAGTTAACTCGCCAATTTAAGCCAAAGCCAGCAGTCGGGTTCAAAGGAGTGACTCGTATGGTCTGGTTAGACTTTTCCCAATGCTAAATCCAGTAAGAAGAGCGGAACACAGGCTGCTCAAAGTAACGCAGGGAAATGCAGTAAGTGCCGTGCGCTTTAATAATGTCGAGGTCCTGACCTCACGGCTCCGGGGACGCTGCTGCGGAAGGATGACCCGAGAGTAAGGGGGAACACTCGAGCCGTGCCAGTGCGTGAACTCGCCCGTTTTCTCTGAAGGCAGAGGACCTGTCCTGCTATTCCCTGGAGTAAGAGGTCTTCCAAGAGAACCTCGCCGTAACCAAAGCAAAACCCACTTATCAAACACCAAGCCGCACCATCTTATGGGGTCCAGCAGTAATCAATCAGCATTTGTATAGAGGTGATGGGAAGACCGTTCCGTCTGGCCATGTGTTCTGTGCTTCCTTCTCGGGGGCTCACCATGGAATAACGAGAGCGAGTGTGGGGGCTGACCCATATCATACTGTGCTTAGTGGAGTCTAGCAGAGTTTATCGGCCTCTGTGACTTCATAGTTTTCCTGGGTCGTAACCACAGATAGTACTGTCAGTGTAGTGTACCTACATAGGCAACTACAAAAGAAGCAACTACAAGCAAAGCTGTGCCAATGGGAAACAAAAGGTGCATTTAGAATGAACATTAAAATGCATATATAAGCAATAACTGCCAAAAAAACTGCGATATCCATCAGGGTGCAAATGACCCAGGGACATATCAGGCCCTTTACAGGAAAGCGCATTTTGGGTCCTGGCTAACTGTGGCATGTGCTGGCTCTCACTCCAGCGGGGCTCAGGTAATTAGGTTTGATGGAGCTCTTAACAGAGCGCTGATCGCGAGCTGACGTGTCTGTCAGAAGCGAAACATCCCGGGCGAGCAAGCCCTCCGCCGCTCGCTTTCCCAGCTGGCTGGTGACAGCACTCGCGTGTTCAAAAAAGTCAACAGAGAAAAGCGTGTGCGATATAAACACGCGAGAACATAAAAACCCGTTACAGTACCACAGTATGCCACTACGAGGGTCACAGCTCATAAATAGTCATGTTGCAGCAAAAGACAGATGATAAATTCTGATAAGTTTTGATGCAATATATAATTGTCATTGTTTTGTTTTTATTTGGCTTCTCTTTGATAACATGCACATTTTGTCTTGTGACAACAGAACAATAATTTTTTTTTTCACTTTATTAAACATGGGAAAGCATTAAATATAAATATGATGCCAGTTTGTTTCCTTTGTGTCTCTTCAGCAAATTAGTACAGATATGAAATTGTTAGATTAAATGTTTTATGGATTGATTATCGGACCCTAAACTAAGACAGTTTTTTTTTTAGTTTACATGAGCAGCAAAACATTTAAGGAAAGGTAAAGAAACATATTAGTTAGCACCAAATACACCTCATTTAGAATTGGGGCATTTCTTCAGTAGCACAATCCTGATTGAAATTAAATCCACAAATACATTTTTATCAAATAATTGATAAAGAGAACAGTGCTCAAAAACCAGCTGTCAAGACTGGCCTTCCAGGACCGGGATGAATTAATCACGTCATATTTTTATTTTCTTTATTATTATTTTATGTATTTATTTTGAGGGGGGGGGGGTATCACAATAATAATTGCAAAATAAAAGGGAAATCCCAGTGACCATATTTACAATTCTGAATGATGATACATGGAAACCATGAAACCTTAAATGGAGCACAAGTGATGTTTGATGTAACTTGGGAAGTTTGAAAAATGTCCCTATGTGGACACCATACCAGGATTGTTTGGAAGAAACACATTTTGGACCAGCTATGTGTTGCACATGGATGTGGCCCACAGCACATAGCCTACTACTCTTGTGAACACTATCACCCTTTAAGCCCTGGCCTTAGCTCAGTCAGCTTATCTCTGGCATTCTTCAACATCTGATTTCCATTTTGGAGTGTGCACTCCAATTTTCATTCTAATTCTTTTAATTGTAATTGTGTTATTTTCAATAGTGTCCCCACTGTATAAAGGGTTATACAAACAGAAAGTAAAATACAGGTAAAAATATTTATTTGCCACAGTCCTGCTCTTGATATTTTGAGGAAAAGGTTCATGATTTAACTACACAAACATATGAAGCTTCGAATGAAATTATATAATGCATATATATATCTATAATACAAATCTATGAGAAACAGCTCATTGCAATAATATTCAATATTAATATTTTAAATTATATATTATGTATAAAGATAATTCCATTGTCATCAGATAATGATGCTCATGATTTTCATGATGATTATTATTACTATTATTATTATTATCATTGTTATTATGCTGCAGTATGTTTTGTATAGTTTTCTTTTGTTTAGTTATTGGTATCTTTAATAGGTTAACAGGATAACTAGTTGCCCTTTCCTACTGTAAAGACTTTAACAGGTAGTTTGCTGGCAGGTAGCTTAGTGACTGGATGCCACTGTGGGTCATCATTAACTTACTAACCATTTGCTCTAAAAATTGTCAATGATTGTCCATCGCCAACTGCCAAGTCTGCTGCTTACTGGCACCCTCATGTGATCACAGATAGTAGGTACATAGTAATAACTTGTAGGCTACACTTTTACTTTTTCAAGTGAATTTCAAATCTGTTCTCTCTATTATGAATGTGTAGAGGTATGTGAAATTTTAACTGTAAAAAATCAACCTATGACACCAAACCAAGACACAATTTCTTACTTAACTACTTTCTCTCTCATCACACACATACATGCACACAACTCAAAATATACATTATAAAATTATTCAAGACAAGAATTGTTTTCCTTGTGTACACAGAATTATTTTGCATACCCATTTCAGCTAAACTCTATGCTAAATAAATACAGCAATAAGCCACATTCAATTTTGTGCCATCTCATTAGGAACTTGTCTGGAATAAACAAAATGAAATGTGTGTGAAAATGAGCAAATCAGATCAGATTTAACAAGCAGCAAAAAATTTTATCCCCCAATTTAAATCCCCAAACTTAAGGAAGCATTTGTACATCTTTTGAACCACTTTGTACCTCCTTTTTTTCTTCTTTTTTTGTAAACGGTATTCAAAATATATCCATTTTGTTCTTGGCATGGTTTCTGGAATCCTACTATGGTACGGTGTTTTAAAGGCTCAAATCAAAAGAAATAAATAAATGAAATGCCATAGAAGATATTTAGAATTTGTAGAGACCTGTGAATTAGATTTTTTTTTTTTTTTTAAAGAGAATCAATGGATAATCGAGATCAAGGATACCCAATCATAAATCAAGTCAATTATGTGTATTGCATGTGTAGGGAGGTATTCTGGTCTGGCCCCTCTGCTCAGTTACAGCACTGGCTGTTCGTGCACCCTTATCTCATGTTTTAAGCACAAAAGGAACACTGTTGAGCGATCCAACGATCATAACCTGGATGATTTCAAAAGCAGATTTATTGTGGTAAATATTTTGACTCTTTGACTTCAGTGATAATTTCATCTTTATAAGGTAATATTTTCTCACATTATTTCCTTACATTAGGTGAATATTGCACTTAAAATGCTACCATTTCATTCTTTTTACCAGTCTAATAAACATATTTTATTACATCTATAAATCAACCAAACAAAAACATACCATGAGTTGTTAATCTTGCACATTTTATCATAAACTGTAATCTATAAAAAATATGTTTTATACGAAAATGTGCTCAGCTAAATACTTTAAGTAAATGTAATGAATGTGGATAACATCATGTATAAATCTTGGTTGCTGCATGTTGTTAATTTGATACATTAGGCAATAATTTGCTATAAATAATTGTTTATTAGCTGGCCAATCCTGTCCCAAGTGTTAATGAATCTATTTAAGGAGATCTGCAGTAAGATTTCAATCAGGGAGCATTTTTTTTCTTTTTCTTTTTTGTAGACTGGGTAATCTACTTTTCCATTAAAATACACACGTCATTTAACAGAATGAAACCAACTGTCCACAGTATAGTTCTCTTATCTTTTAATTTCCCCCATCTGACTTTGAACTTAAGAAGTGAAGAAAACACTGCGATCACGACTGAGGTTTTTGTGAATACAATCAAAAACAATTACGACAGCGGCATCCTAAACTGTAAGGAAAATGAGTGTGAGAATGAAATCAGGAGAGCAGTTAGTGGTGGTGGCTATAAAGTGTACAGAACGTTATTAGTGGAAGGAATACACGACAGCAAAGAGGCTTTCAGCAAAATCGGTTTCTTACACGGCAGAGAGCCCGGTGGACTGTCCAGGCTTCAGAGGGCAGATTAAATCAATGTTGATTTGCTCTGTTAATACCAAATCATAAAGGTAAGTGTTACCAGTCCATTCACCCAACAGAACACATCTAGGTACTGAGATCACATCAACTGCTTGAAATGTGTCACATATGGGGTTGGCCAGAGCCTCAACTTGAACCTCAGCTGAGGTCAAGCACAAGGCCCAAACCATTCCCACCTTTTAATTACATTGAGAAAGAAAAAAAAAAAAAAGAATGCTGCTGGGTACAAAATTCAAGAACCTGCTAATTTTACCGGTAGCTGCAGCAGAATTTCTCCACTTTATTAATTAAATTATTTATTTATTTTTATCCAACTGCTCACTGATCAATAAGTAATTTATTTTACAGGCTAAAGGAAAATAGTTCCATGCTTGAGCAATCAAAAGGGAATGTTGCAGTAATTTGTAAGTTTTTGTTTGAACACTTTGCTTTTGGTAAGGAGAAAGAGAGAAAATAAACACTGAGGTTTAAGGGAGTCTGTCAAACAGTGAAGGAGGTCTTGTATTTTACTGGATTTTATAACAAATAATAAGGAATAAGGAATTCCAGAGCTAAAATGTTATCAATAAAAGCAAATAAAAAATATTTTCCATATTTGTGTATATTTACCATACTCTAGCATGAACATCTTCCATTGAACACATACCCCTA